>NC_143570.1:10075000-10277500 GCF_054136105.1 Typopeltis vanoorti
GTGGCAGATGAAGACATTTATTATATATATTCAGATTGTTTATTTTTCCTTTCTTTAAAAAATAAACAGATAAATAGAGCTACAGTAGGTTCCTCTTCTTCTCTGGCCAATTTCTATACAGTATTTTGAGAAAAACCAAGTACTCAACACACATACTACACATAAACTATGTCTGGCAATCCTAAAGTAAATGACAAGTTTGTTATTTGACCTCATGGCCCAGACATATTAGATACATTTTTAGTGCATTTAAAGAGCCAACATCTAAAAATATACTTCCTTATATAAAAATAAACTAATAGCTATCTCACCTACCTAAACACACTAGCTACAAAATTATCAAATCATTATTTTGTATGCAGGTACTCCATGGACTCATTGGGGAGACCCCACATTATCTATTAACACAATACCTATCATACATCTTAAACTAATTCGGTTGGGGGTGCTCACAATCCATTCCACTCTCCAAATAAAGAACTTAGTCCACACCCTTACTAACCACACTCTTAGGCAATTTCCAAGTGTAACTTGTTTTTAACCTACTCCCTATGCATTGAAAAATTTCTTTTGTGTTAATATTATAGACCTTTAGTAACCCTTTAGTAACTTATAAGTTCCTATCATACCCCTAGAAATGCAGGCACACAGTACTCAACATGTCGCCAAACCATAAAGCAACGTGTTCGTCAACATCCAAGTAATCTTTTGAGCTATTTTACCAAGTGTCTCCTTTGAATTCCAAATCGCTATCCATCATCACTCTCCACAGATCCATAGTCTCAATTTTCTGTAATCCAATACCATCAATATGATACGAAGTAAGGAATCTTGTCATCACAAAGTGCATTATCTTACATTTTACAACATTGAATTGATGACCACTGTCCTTTGCCCACAATACCAATTTATTTAAATCATCCTGTAAGATATCTACATCACCTTTATCAACTATTGCCCTCCCTAGTTTTGCATCACTGACAAACAACTGAGTGTTTGCCTTCAAATTTTCTGCTATATCATTAATATACAAATTAAATAGTCATACCAGTACAAAGCCCAGAGGCACTCCACTAGTCACCCTCATTCGCCTTGATTCCACTCTACCATAAATCATTCTCTAATGTTTATGAGTAACTCCCCAATCCATGTCACCAGCCTCATATCCATTCCCATTTGCTCCAACTTATGTAATAGTTTTCCATGTAGTATTCTGTCAAATGCCTTTGCAAATTCCAGCAGTATCGAGTTGTAACCTTTCCTTGATCCAATTCTGCTGTCACTCACTTTATTATAAAATGTGAATAAATTACGGAGGCAGAACCTACTTTTAACAAAGCCATGCTACCCCCTATAAAGTATCATATTCCTATCCACCCATTCCTGAATTTTACTTTTAACCAACTTTTCCAATACTTTAACCACCACCACTCCAGAGATACTAATTGGTCTGTAATTTGCTACTTCTGTCTTGAAGCCACCCGCTTTCCACTCTCTTGAAATCTTGCCAGTGCTTTAGCCAATGGCTACAGCCCACATTACAGCATGTTACCTGGCTAATCTGTTCATGTATAAGACCAGCTAAACTCAATATTAATTGAAAATTCTGCAACAAGTGTTCTTCACATTCTGCATGCACTTCAAACCCAGATGTTTAACAAATTCAGTATCAACTAAAATAATTACCAGTGATGGAGATAGTAATGCAGTTTTAATATCAATATCATGCGATATCAAATACAGGAAGTACTAAAATAAAATACTAGTGACCAACTGGCAACATTACATACCAGTGTTCTCATGACAATGCAGTCGTAAATACAAATACAAAAACTGGACTGCTACAAGAAAATTTAAGAGGAAGTCCATAAGTATAAAACACTTACAGCTCCACATATTCCACAGAAATATAATCGGATACAAGCAAGATTTTTATACTGTCACTACACTAGTATAAATTAAAACCACACAAGATGCTAAAATGCTCAGTGTCCACAAACACTATTACAAAGTTCACTACTCTAAAGTGAAGAATAAACTGACCTTGGAGCATAACTCCAAATCAGCTTTTCCATTAAACTTCTAAAATATCTATGGCAAGTATCGCCCTTGGTGTGTTCATCCTTGCATTGTATATATATCACAGAATTTAAAACAAGCCTCTGCTGCACTGAGAAAATTTTCAATGCTCCAAAAATAAGAATAATAAAAAAAATTGAGCTCAACCATGTCTTTTAGTCCAGGATAAATTCATTTATGATAACAATACTGTATTTTTTCTATCTGTTGATAAGAATAGATAAAAAAAAGCAATCTTTATTCTTTCATGACATGTATGTACTGAATAATAACATGCAATAACAAAAACTTGCTATGTAAATTAGCTTTAAATTGTTATTGTTTTTAGTTTATTTCAGAATAATATGTTTTCTTAATTTGAATAATTTAAAGCCACCTGTGCCCATATTCTGTTATCCCTCTTGCCCTATGACTGGATTGCCAGTTTCCTCTCTGGTTCATTGCATGTCACTGTTAATCCTTTAATAGCAATGCACAGCCATAGTGATGTCTGCATCATTTGACTTAAAGTATACTGTTTTACTTGGAATTTCCTTCATAGTTCTTTGATATTCAAACTTTTGCTGTACAATTTATTTATTTATTGTGTCTGTTCCCAAATAGAAAAATGAATTTCACATGTGTGAAAATAATCAATTCTGAAATGTGACAAGAGATTACCTTAGGAATGAATTTATTTATTTATTTATTTATTTATTATTATTATTAAGGGAGTAAGGAACGTTACCTTACCTTCAGGGAGTAAGGAACTCATCAAGGGAAGTCATACTATTCGCACCAGCTGTCATACCTGTTCTTGAATTCATTCATGCACCTTCTTGACAGCATTCATTCTCAACTTCTGTGGATGCCCTCGCATCCTTTTCCCATCTTCCATAAAATGAAAAATTCCATCTACTGAAAGTCTGTATAACCGTTTCAGAAGTTTTGTAGGTCTCAATTGTATCACCTCCTCTTTCTTCTGTTTGGTGGTGTCTGCAGCCTCCAAATTCTCAATGTCTTCATAATCTGTATTCCACAATCCTGATATCATTTATGACACTCTCCTTTATACTCCCCCATGGAAACCATGAGACCAGACCTGTGCACAATAGTCTAAGTGAGGTCGTATCAAGGCCTTGCATAGAGGCAAAATGACTTCATCTTTAATGTCAAGGTTTGTTTCAGGATTGCTATTGTTCTCTCAGTTGTATTTACAATTTTTGCTATATGACCCTTGAACTTCAATTTCCTGTCTACTAAAACTCCGAGATCCTTAGCCTCATCAGTTTCTTCAAGCATAATCCCACCAATATAATATGGCATTGGATATCTAATCACAACAAAGTGCATGACTTTACATTTATTAACATTGAAATTGAAATGACAGCCCTTCCACATGGCCACAATTTCAGCCTACTGAAAGTATTGCATATTAGCAGCACTCCTGATTACCCTATCTTTGCATCATCATCAAATAGCTGTATGTCACATCAAATCCTTCCCAATAACATAGCGATTGAATAACAATGCACCAAGGACTGATCTTTGAGGCACACTGATGGTTATCTTGAATTTTGCAGATTCACCCCCCCTCTCCCATATACCACTTTTTGATATCCACCAGTCAGCCAGCCGCTTATCCATGCCAATTATAATCCAATCTCATATTCTCCAATTTATGCAACAGTATTCCATGCTGTATTCTGTCAAAAGCCTTAGAAAATCCAAAAATATTATGCTGTATCCATTCTCTTCATCTAACTCAGTGGTAACATTATTATAGAATGTGAGCAAGTTGTTAAAACATGACCTTCCCTTAGTAAACCCATGCTATTTATTGCAAAAGTAGAGAGCCTATATCAATCCATTTCTGAATGTGAGCTCTAACCAACTTTCCAAATCTTAACTACTCCTGAGATACTGATTGGTCGATAGCTGGATACATCAGTCTTTGCACCACCTTTGTGCAATGGGATTACCATACATTCTTTCCACTCCTGTGAAATCTTCTCTGTCCCTAGACTCATATTATATAGCCTGGTCAAGGGAATAGCCAATTCAGCTGAACACTTTTATCATCCGTGCTGATAGCAAATCAAGTTCCTATTGTAGAATTCTTATTCAGTTTATGTAACAGTTCTAGTACTTCCTCCACATCCACAAGTTTCCTCATATGGCGAAGATATATAGTGAGTTCAATGTTGTGTATACCAGGTTGATAGTTTTTAGCAAAATGGCTACTCATTGGGTGACTGATGCAGAAGTGAGTGTTCAACTAATGAGTTGAACAATCACAACTGCATTCAGTAGAGTTATTCTTTCTTTTACTTGCAGCATAATGTATGAATTCTTTTGGGTTGTTTTTAACTTGCAAAACCAGTTTCCTTTCATATTCGGACTTAGCTTTCCATACAACGTTTCTATCCTCATGCTTATAATTATCATAACTCACATCATCCTCATGCACACGATATTCCCTCCACATCATCTTTTTCTTATTTAATAATAGTAAATTTGTTGTATATGTAGTACTTTCTTTTTCATTGAGTGATTATTTCAGAATGAAATGTTATTTACAATATTCTTTCTTTCTTTGGTTTTTCAAGAGTGCACAATATTATTTTCGTGCTATTTTTGCCAACTGAACATCAGAAATAATTATAAGAATGACATTAATAATCAATATTGCATAAGTTGCATGTGAACTTCGCAAAACCGTGATTTGTTTCAAAACTATTTTAATTTGTAATGAACAAATCTTAGAAACAGGGGAAGAGACTTGGCTGCAAATACCATAGATAATATACATTATTATAAATGTCACAATTTGTTTTCTGTAAATCAAAATCAAACAAAATAAACTGTAAGCATTCCATGAAGCGATTTATAAATAAAATTATAAATAAACAAGAAGTAATTAGCATTGGCTCTGAGATAAGCTACAAACATGAGTTAGTCTGGTTAAGGGTTCTCCATAAGTGCGAAGGATTATCACACCTTTTACGGAGATAACTGATGGCGAGCACTTCTTATCCATGTTTCTCAACTTTGCAGCATGCTCCACATCATTATTTTAGTTGACATATATATATATATACATCAAGGTCAACGGGGAGGTTCAGCAATGATCTCTTCATCACTGTCTGAGAGATTGTGGATGACTTTCGGTACTATGAAATAGTGATCTATTTTATTATCCAAAAGGAAGATTCCATTTCATTTCCTCTTACTTTTGATAGTTTTGATTTCCGGTATCAGGATCAGTTCCCCCTCCCCCCCCCCCCACCCACACACACACACAGACACTTATTGGACTGATTTTCAGATCGAGGCTATCCTGGCATGACATATTACATCCACAGCCTCCAAAAAACTTGGTATCCTTTTTCATTCAAAATAATACTTCCCTCTGCTCAACTCCTAAAGCTTTAAAAATTCAAATTCAATTAACCTAAGAACAGTGCTTTCACATTTGTAGTGGTGCATCCAAATCATCCCTAAGAATTCTTGATTATATTATAGAAGAGGGCAGTCTGTCTAATAGGTACCCCCCCCCCCAAACATACACCCACACCACACCTGCTCTCAGCTCTCTTCTAGGTCACTTTCATGTAGGTGTTCTGATTCTGAAATATGCCTTTTTTTCATGGGCATTGCTCCACCAAACTGGCCAGTACCATTCCTCTGCTTTTCTCTACTCACGTAAGATCATGAGTAGTACTGATCCACATACAGTTCAAAATATCCAAACATACTGAACCAACTTCTCATCTTCCTTCATTCCATCTACTTTTTTTTGTTGTTGTTGTTGTTTGGAAATGCTCTCTCCGTATTGTTTTTCCCAATGAATACAATTCTGAACTTTTCAAGAAGTAATATTTATTTTACCTATTATATATCTATTTTCTTACATACACACAAATTGCTTGAAAAGAAGTCAAGGGACATCATAGTGTGAGGAACAAACGTCCACGGGATCCGCCTTAATAAGATGCAGAAAGTTTATTTTTCACTTGGTTAGAGTATAATAAATTTAGTTTAATCCTTTATCCAAGTGTGAGCAAACAAAGTTTGCACCTGAAAGTATCTTCAGGACTGGAGTAAGGTGGTACAACACCAGGGCAACTCGTTGCAAAGGTGGAGCAAGCTACCAACACCCCTGTCTCAGTATCTCCTATAATGCAAAACACATCTCCTTGCGGATATATCTAATGTTATGCATTAAGGGAAGGGCCACTACCCAGACTAGTTTCGACCTTTATTGAAGTCTCTTCAGTGGGAGCCAGGCCCAAGTTGAGATACCAGGCAGAAGCTTTAGTAGGTCATCTCTACCTATAGGAGTTGCCAAATGGTGTGTCACCCTTTTTTAATAAATTACTCTGGATTTAGAGAAAGATGTTGAAAGTTTATTTTGCACTTGGTTAGAGTATAATAAATTTAGTTTAATCCTTTATCCAAGTGTGAGCAAACAAAGTTTGCGCCTGAAAGTATCTTCAGGACTGGGGTAAGGTGGTACAACACCAGGGCAACTCGTTGCAAAGGTGGAGCAAGCTACCAACACCCCTGTCTCAGTATCTCCTATAATGCAAAACACATCTCCTTGCGGATATATCTAATGTTATGCATTAAGGGAAGGGCCACTACCCAGACTAGTTTCGACCTTTATTGAAGTCTCTTCAGTGGGAGCCAGGCCCAAGTTGAGATACCAGGCAGAAGCTTTAGTAGGTCATCTCTACCTATAGGAGTTGCCAAATGGTGTGTCACCCTTTTTTAATAAATTACTCTGGATTTAGAGAAAGATGTTGAAAGTTTATTTTGCACTTGGTTAGAGTATAATAAATTTAGTTTAATCCTTTATCCAAGTGTGAGCAAACAAAGTTTGCGCCTGAAAGTATCTTCAGGACTGGGGTAAGGTGGTACAACACCAGGGCAACTCGTTGCAAAGGTGGAGCAAGCTACCAACACTCCTGTCTCAGTATCTCCTATAATGCAAAACACATCTCCTTGCGGATATGTCTAATGGCAACTCCTATAGGTAGAGATGACCTGCTAAAGCTTCTGCCTGGTATCTCAACTTGGGCCTGGCTCCCACTGAAGAGACCTCAATAAAGGTCGAAACTAGTCTGGGTAGTTTCCCTTTCCTTAATGCATAACATTAGACATATCCGCAAGGAGATGTGTTTTGCATTATAGGAGATACTGAGACAGGAGTGTTGGTAGCTTGCTCCACCTTTGCAACGAGTTGCCCTGGTGTTGTACCACCTTACCCCAGTCCTGAAGATACTTTCAGGCTCAAACTTTGTTTGCTCACACCTTGGATAAAGGATTAAACTAAATTTATTATACTCTAACCCAGTGCTTCCCAAACTTCTGGATGTCAGGGCCCCCTTTGCAAAAATTAAAATATTTCACGGCCCCCCTCGAAACAAAATCGTAATAGAGAGATATATTATTATAATATTTATTGTATTTATATTCGATACAAAACATACACAGCAAATATTGCAAAAATCAAATGCATATATTACATTTTTTGCCTCTTACCGTTTGGTTCTGAAGACGATGCGGGCTGTTCTGGTAAAATATGAAATACTGTCCTTTTTTTGAGTTTGTTTCTGCTTCTGATTGTTCGCGGGAATTTTTTTTATTTTTTTATCAGCCACTTATCCATCTCTGGGTTAAAATTTTTAACGTAGAATAGATCAAATAATATCACCACTTACCGATACTGGCACACCACAGACTGATAACATGAAATTAGTGAATATTACCTGAATAAGGGAATCCCTGGACCAGGAACATTTTTCTCTTTTGTGACTTTTCTCCCTTTACAGTAATTAAGCCTAACGCGAAACAGACAGCAAAAGCAGGTTATTAAAACGTGTAGATGATTGGTGCGGTATTAACAAAAGATCGTGCAACCGAAAGATAAAAGCATAGCTGACAATTGAGTTGAAATGCTAACTCTCTTCAAACGAATTCCATATGTGAAACTGCCATAACATTCATTATATATATATATATATATTACTTAGTTTTAACACTTTTACGAATTTTAACACGTTCGGTTGAATTTTATTGCTGCCTTGAGAAATCGAACTCACACACGTCTAATTAATAACAATAGTTTTTAGTTAGATACTGTGTTTGCCCATGCAACATATGGTTTTGTTTCAGTCTATACAGCATAGTTTCTGTATGAGGGGACATGTAATTCATTAATTAGTGTGTTTTTATCCCAGTTGTCTCTAATGACACTATTTGTTGAGAAATATATTACACAGACGCCTCATAAGTTATTCACTGGCATAATAAAAGTACTTGTTTTTATTGCCTCTTTAGTATAGTGGATGTTAGGGAGGGGTGTTGTTTAACACTGCAAGCGAGTTACTATCTCCCCACATGAAATTGTTTAAACTTTTTTTCATGTGTGAAGTATATGCGAAACTTTTATTGGTAACAGAAAACTAGCTCGGATGACAGTGATAATATAAAACGAGTTTTGATATGTATATAAAGTCAATATCAACAGTCCCTGATTACGAATACGTGATGAAAGGGACAGGAAGATTTGGAGCTTCCCTGGAGAGCATTCGAAGTAAATACAATTAACCACTGCTTTGAAATGAAACATATGAATAAACAATATTTACTAATATTCATTAAGCTCTGAAATACGCAAGAAGCAAAGTTTGTGAACCAACACCAATGTGTGAATTTTTCCATTAAAATATAAAAAATAACAAAAAAAATAATAAAAGTTAAAGACGTTTCTTTTAAAATAAAAAAATCTACTTAGTCTTAAAACATTTTAAATTTGTTTTCATTATTTCATGGCCCCCCTCAACAAAACCTATGGCCCCCAAGGGGGCTGCAGCCCACAGTTTGGGAAGCGCTGCAGTCTAACCAAGTGAAAAATAAACTTTCAACATCTTTCTCTAAATCCAGAGTAATTTATTAAAAAAGTGTGGCACACAATTTGGCAACTCTTATAGGTAGAGATGACCTGCTAAAGCTTCTACCTGGTATCTCAACTTTGGCCTGGCTCCCACTGAAGAGACCTCAATATCGACATCACGCAGCGGATTCCAGAGACAGTTCCCGAGGACCCCCGAGAAAGCTCTGGCCGAAGGCAGACGTCTAACTCTCAAGAAGATCCAGTTTCAACGGCCCGAAAAGAGAGCTCCATGCTCAGATTCCACAGTAGTACCCCAGCTTTGGTAAGACCTTTTTTTTTCTTTTTATTGCCTGTTTTATCCGTCTATTCTGGTATCGCTTTGTTTGCGGCGAGGAACGCCCAACGTTCCTCGATTTTGCCCTCCCTTACATCCCCTTTCTACACCCAGTAGTCAGGAATTTCGGTAACCATGTCGCATTTTTTGCCTAGAACTAGAACGCTCGGTATCGAGCTCACGAAGCCCGTAGATCAGCGGGAGTTATCGAGAGCTCTAATCGAAACAGTAGGGGCTGAAAATATATACGGTTTTATACCTTATGGGAACAATAGATTCCAAATAGTGGTCAAAAGCGAACAAACAAAAAAGAAATTATTAGAGGGTTTCATTTGTTGTGGGCAAACAATCAGACCGTTTCTAGTAGGGAGCCTACGCAAAACGCTAAAAATAACCAGGTTTCCACTAGAATACCTAGAGAATGAACCTGAAGTCAAGAAATTCTTCAGTCAATGGGGAGAAATCCATGAGATTAAAGCACTTGAGCACGCCGACTATAAAGGATGGAAAACAGGAGACGTTGAAATCCAGATTGACATGAAAAAAGAAGTCCCCAATTTTGTTTTTTTGGGGGGGAACGAGGGTAATGGTGAACTACCCAGGTGTGAAAAAAAGGTGTAAAAAGATGTAATTCGGAGGAACACCTTGGGGCAGATTGCCCTCGAATACAATGAAGAAATTGCAAATCGTCAAAGCATAAAACAGAAAGCTGTACAGAACCCTGTATTAAGTGTGGGGCTCTGACCCACAAATTGGACACATGTCCGAACAAGACACACTCAGAAGCAACAGGAGGGACCATAACACCGATTAGGGAAACGCCTATCGGGAACCCTGAGAAAATATCAAGGAGCGATTTTCCGGAGCTCGGCCAACAGGCTGAAAAGGAAGCAGCAACGGAAACGAAAACACCAAGATACCCACGGCAAGCCGCCACACACAGAACATCACCAGCATCAATGTGGCAAACCATGAAGCTTGCAGGAAAGAGGAAGAGGTCACACCCAGTGCCCCAACAAAGCGCGCAAGAGAAACGGAATCACAGGAAAAGAAAAAAGCGAAACAAGACACACTCAGAAGCAACAGGAGGGACCATAACACCGATTAGGGAAACGCCTATCGGGAACCCTGAGAAAATATCAAGGAGCGATTTTCCGGAGCTCGGTCAACAGGCTGAAAAGGAAGCAGCAACGGAAACGAAAACACCAAAGATACCCACGGCAAGCCGCCACACACAGAACATCACCAGCATCAATGTGGCAAACCATGAAGCTTGCAGGAAAGAGGAAGAGGTCACACCCAGTGCCCCAACAAAGCGCGCAAGAGAAACGGAATCACAGGAAAAGAAAAAAGCGAAACAAAGCAGCATGATGTCATCGGAGGACGAAACAGAGACCACAGGTCAACGTCGAACAATAGGCGCAAAGCCCCTCGACAATGACGTTACAATGTTAGAGAGCCTACCAGTAATGGATCAATTGGCACAACCCCAAGTCCACGAAATGGATTCTGACGAAGACAGGGACTCTACAGACAGGCTCGTCATTGTCTCGGATGCTCAAAGTGCAACCAGCTCCGACGAGGAACCAGAACCAGCCTTCATAAAACAAACACCAGATAACGTCCCCCCCTCATTCTAACACCACCATGGAAGTTAAAATCGCAACTTTAAACACTAACGGACTACGCAACCCCTTTGCGCAAAGCGCTGTCTGGAGGCTAATGTTAACACACAAAATTAATATCCTCCTGATACAAGAAACCCATTTCTATAAGCACCGGGACGTGGAGAACTTCTCGAGATGCTATCCGGTCACCAGCTACTGGTGCTTCGGGGACGCTCACTCGCGAGGGGGTGGGGATACTAATTCGCCCCCCAATCGCGGGGGGGTGGTTCTTCAACGTCCAAAAAGACGCCACAGGACGCCTAGTAACGGTGGACTGGAAGTACGGTGGCCGTACCATCCGACTGGCTGCAGTTTACGCCCCGAACAATCCATACCACAGAACTGGTCTCTTCTCTGCCCTTGAAAACTATCTCCTGGGAGCAGAACACCTAATAGTTGCAGGAGACTGGAACTGTGTGGAAGACACACGTCTAGACAAAATCGGTGGGAATCCAAACAACGGAACTGGCGGCATTGACGCTTTAAAACGATGCTGTATTAATTTTGATCTCGTCGATATCTGGAGGCGGAATAACCCCTCCAAAGTAGAAACTACGTGGTGCCGCGGCCAGATAGCGACAAGACTAGACAGGGTGTACGTGTCCCAAAACTTGGAACAATATGTTCAGAGGATACGTCACACTGCAGTGCACAACATGACAACCGACCACAAAATGGTCATACTCAAAATCACGCTCCCAGAGGTTATGGAAACAGCCAGAGGGCCTTGGAGGCTTCCTCCCACCTTTCCCAGTCTTTTTAGCGACCAGCTACAGAACCTCTGTGAGAGATGGACAAACACCAACTGGGACTGGGAAAACTGGCTGAGCTTCAAGTGGCAGGCTAGGGAACTGTTCCAAAAATGCAGGCGCGAAAGGGCCTTCCAACAACGCAAACGGCTGAGGGATCTCTACAGGGAACTCGGCTGGTACCGGACAAACGAACGGAGCGGAGTTCCCTGCAGACATCTTATCAGGCAAGTAGAAATAGAGCTGCAGCAAGAGTGGCAGAGTAAAGTCGAAGACCTCGATTTTCGAATGAGACTCTATCTCAGAAATTTGGACACCTTCCGCCGCATTCTACAACCAACAACGGGTGGCGGCTAATGATGAGAAAACGATTCACCAGATCGAGGAGAAGGGCCAGTTTTATGCTCAACCAACGAAATACTCCATCACTTTCATCAGCAGTATATCAGTATCTTCTCTGACCGGCAGGGCACGGATGACTTCAGTGAGTGGGACGCAACACGTTTTCCCGATCATCTTAGTGCCCTGCAGGACAGGCCGATAACTGCAGCCGAATTAAAGGCCACGTGCAGAATGATGAAAACAAAGAAGACCCCAGGGCCAGACGGACTGGGGATAGAATGCTATAGATCTATCTGGGAATTTGCATTGGCAGCGTTAATAAACATCTTTAACGAATTCCTCACTTCGAGAAACATCCCCGAGGAATTCGTTAAGAGCCACACCATCTTTATCCCCAAGAAAGACCGAGATCGGACTTTGTCGAATAACTGGCATCCAATCTCCCTAACCAACGTAGACTACAAGATTTTTGCAAAAATTATCTGCACGCGCCTTAAGGGCGGTATCGAAAAAATAATAACAAGCTCACAGGTCTACGAGATCCCTGGTAGATCTATGGAATTCAATCTCTTTTTGTTAAGGGACTTGATCAAACTGGCCAAAGAGAAAAAATACCCCCTGGCACTTCTCTCCACCGACCTGGAGAAAGCGTTTGACAGCATCAACCACAGGTACTTGCAGAACATCCTACAAAAAACAGGCGTGGGCCTGAGACTTCGGCGTACAATTAAAAACATGTATGCGGAAGCCACGACCCAACTATCTATTAATGGGTTTCTAACAGAACCAATCCGCATAAAGAGAGGGGTTAGGCAAGGCTGCCCGCTAAGCCCCCTCCTCTTCTCCCTAGTATTAGAACCCCTAATCAAAAGAATTGATAACACCCCCGCAATTAACGGTATTCCACTGCCCCAAGGCTCCAGACAATGCAAAATAGTGGCATATGCAGACGATGTAGTGGCTACACTCAGAGACTCTGAGTCCATCTATATCTATCTGCACACGCTGCAAAAATTCAGCATAGTCAGTGGTCTTCGCGTTAACGCACAAAAAACCAAAATCAAAAGTTTCGGAAATTTCCATAGCACTGGACTTCCCTACGGTTTAAAGCTACAGACACAGCCCCTAACTATACTAGGCGTGCCCTTTTCAGACACCCTAGCACTACCAATCCAAAAATTGCAGGAGACAAGCAGGGAAAGGATAAAGCTGTTCAAACCAACCTTCTCCTTTTATGGCAGAGCGACAGTAATAAAAACAATCGTCACCCCAATGCTGATGCACACTGTCAATATCACAGGCATCACACTGGCACAAGAAAATAAGTTATCAAAAGAACTCCTGGATTTCTTCTGGAATGGGAGAAAACGAGAAGTAAGGAAAGAATACCTACAACTCAAACAGGAAAAAGGGGGTTATGCTCTGCCCGATCACAAAAGCTTATTACAAGCAAACACGTTCAAAACCGTACGGAAGGCCTTAAACTCCAGCCACATTTCTGGCCTACTAATTAGATATTTTATAGGACTTTTCCTCCCCCTCTTTGGGATCACGGACTATGCTGGACCCCGTGCAAGGGAGCTGCCCAAGTGGTACCGTACAGTAGTGAAATCGATCACAACACTCAGAGACAGAGGAATAGCAATCCTCACACACAAACCCAAAGCAGTATACTGGGATTTCTTCCAGCTTTCCAGGCGTGATACACCCAATCTTAGTACAAATAATGAAATTCTCTTCAGAAACATCAAAAATAGCTGGGGACAGCCTTTTCATCGGGATCTAGCCTGGAGAATAGCCTATGGGCGGCTCCCGGTGAAACAGGTGAAATCCTGGTATGCACCTAACCCGTGCGACCCATTCTGCGATGTCTGCCGGGACGTGGAAACGGTGGACCACTTCTTTTATTTTTGCCCACCAGTCCAACGCATCTGGCGGAGACTCAGCACAGCATTGGGAATCCCCATGCTGACAGTAGAGGAGGTCGTACGACTACAATTCCCGCCACCAGTCCAAAAAACCCAAAAGTTCGCTATCTTCCTAATCAATGTACTAAAATATCACATCTGGAAAGTACGGAAAAAATCCCAGGTACGAGACACAATTTTAATGTATGCAAGAATAAGAAAAGGTTTCTTTTTCTACTTACCCAAATTTCTTGCACAAGAAAGGCACTTACTAGGAGACTTTAAATTTGTGAATCAATACTGCAAACCACCGACAATATGCTTTCTTATACAGGGATGCATCAGGCCCTGTATATCTCTTTAGAACCCAAAAAAACCCACCCCAGGAAAAAGAATAACCACTCTGTCTCCCCTAGCCCACAAAGCTTTCGCTGGCACGGTTTCTTTACTCCAAACAAGGGGGGGGGGGAGAGCTGAGAACCCGGGCGGCGAAGGCTTACTGCGAGGCGGTGCCACTCCTCGTGAGCGGCATCTCCCGGGCCAGTCTCTTCCCCATTCTAAGTCCCAGTGGTACCAGGTATACAAGTTCCTCAGTAAGTTCCTATTCATTCCTACTTACCAGACCTTAAGTGCTGTTATTTTATTTTTAAAATAAATATTTAAATAAGTCCTATTATTTACAGCTTGTCTTTTAAAAAAAAAAAAATTATTTACCTGGAATAAAAATAAGGATATTATATCTAGTAACATAAAAAGAACCTCCATTAATACTGGAGTAAATCATTACTTTAGATAAAATAATATGTGAACTATAGACAAAAGTCTATGTTTAACCTTTTTCTTAACAGGTAAATTGAGATTATATGTTACAGACCAATTAGCCAATAAGGCTAAACAGGTTGACTGAGGCCTCTTTTTACCTCCTACTATCCTACTCTATCTTATATCATACTCCTCTTTTACTGTCTGCTGATCCTCAGCATGCTTTATTCTCCAAAGGCCAATGATGAGAGACATGAACTCCCATTCTACCTCAATAAAGGTCGAAACTAGTCTGGGTAGTTTCCCTTTCCTTAATGCATAACATTAGACATATCCGCAAGGAGATGTGTTTTGCATTATAGGAGATACTGAGACAGGAGTGTTGGTATCTTGCTCCACCTTTGCAACGAGTTGCCCTGGTGTTGTACCACCCTACCCCAGTCCTGAAGATACTTTCAGGTGCAAACTTTGTTTGCTCACACTTGGATAAAGGATTAAACTAAATTTATTATACTCTAACCAAGTGAAAAATAAACTTTCAACATCTTTCTCTAAATCCAGAATAATTTATTAAAAAAGGGTGACACACCATTTGGCAACTCCTATAGGTAGAGATGACCTGCTAAAGCTTCTGCCTGGTATCTCAACTTGGGCCTGGCTCCCACTGAAGAGACCTCAATAAAGGTCGAAACTAGTCTGGGTAGTGGCCCTTCCCTTAATGCATAACATTAGACATATCTGCAAGGAGATGTGTTTTGCATTATAGGAGATACTGAGACAGGAGTGTTGGTAGCTTGCTCCACCTTTGCAACGAGTTGTCCTGGTGTTGTACCACCTTACCCCAGTCCTGATACTTTCAGGTGCAAACTTTGTTTGCTCACACTTGGATAAAGGATTAAACTAAATTTATTATTTAATAAGATGCAGGACCTCCTTTCAGACTGTGATGACTGCAGTAATTCAACAGGGCATACTTTCTGCAAGTGTACGATAGCAATCAATGGGAATATTAGACCATTCTTCCTGTAGGCATGAAATGAGGTCCTGGACTATTGTGAGATGGATGTTCCTTGACCTCATTCAATACTCCATTTCATCCCACAGATGTTCAACAGGGTTGAAATCAAGGCTCTGTGGAGGTCAGTAAAGTGTGGTGACATTCATGCCCAAAAACCATGCAGCTACAGCACCAGCATTATGACACGGTACAGTCTTGCTGAAAGAGACAACGGTCAGTTCTGTAGAAATGCCATGAAGTAAGAAGCATTGCATTGTCCAGAATGTTCAGATACCTCTTGGAGTTCAATGTTCATGGCACCACAAATCTGAGGTCTGAGGACAAACCAAGAAAAACAGGTCCATACAGACATTCACCGGAGCATCTGCCACACTCGTCCATCTGCTCAGTAGTGTGTGCTTTCTCACTCCATAACACAGCTTCCCAAACTTCCAAGTTCCACTGTACATACTCTTTGCACCACTGAGGATGATGCTACATGTTGGTTTGGTAATGTGGGGCTTGCATGTCGTGGTCCTACATGGAAACCCATGTTGTGAGCCTCAGTTCCAAGGCCATATTCATGGGTGTGTGAACTGTGCGGTGGCACAGGGCCCTGCAAAGCGCAAAAAATTGAAAAAAGAAAATCAATTTTTTTAATTATTATATAAAAAATATTATTATATAGAAAAATATATGTATATAATTTTACAACCAACTATTGTTGTTATAGTAAACGAAATAAGATCGTAGCGCTAGTATTTGAAACTACTCTAAGATATATAACAATATCGTACAACATAGTGTTAAATAGGGAAAAGTGCATTTTAAAACAGGTGTTTTTATAATTTTAAGGAGTTTTTTTATTATTATTTTAGTTTATGATTTTATGAACAAGTTAGTATATACACGTACTGTCATGGCAATTTTTTTATGTGACATTACTTGCAAAACATCTTAAAAAATATATTTTGTAAACTGGTTTTAGGTTATCCGACATCAGAATTTTTCTTCAATAGCAGTTTTCAATCTATATTAGATTTATTTATTTTCTAATATTATCTATTTTAGATATATTTTATAATTAAATCTCTCGTATTTAATTCTAGAGTATGACTAGTTGTGAGACAGATTATTATGGAAGAAAATACTAAAGTGGGCATGAAAAACAAAAGCGAAAACAAGAAAAAGAAGCGACTGAGGAATGTCAAAGAAATTCACTTTTAAATTTATGAAGTTGAACTCATATATTTGTTCAGATATATCAGTTGATAACGAGAGTTCTGAAATAACTACAAACAGTTCTTCGGCTTCAACATTAATTAATAATGAGAGGTCTGAAATACTCAAAGGAAGCGGAGAACATGACGCGTTTGGTCAAACAATGAGTATTGAAGATCCTAAAACTGAGACACCAGAGGAAGGTGAACTATTTGCTATTGATGATCCAGCAACATGGCCCAAAATTTTTAACAATGCAACACTAACAAATTGTACAACGTGGTCCACCGTCTCCTTCAACTGAAAATGATTTTCCAAAATATGACAACAAGAGGTGTTTTTCCACAACTCACTATGTTAGGACAATTGCAAATGGAGAGAAGCAAAAACAAAGATGGCTTGTATATTCAAACACTTTGAACTCTATTTTTTGTTTCTGTTGCAAATTATTTTCTTCTGATTATAATTTTTTTTATCTAATAATGGCTTTTCTGACTAGGGACATGTAAGTGAAAGATTAAAGTAGCACGAACGAAATCCAGTGCACATGAAATGCATGTATTCATGGAAACAAATGGAATGTAATTTAAAAAATCACAATACAATTGATCAGGTAATCAAAATGTCATAAAATTTGAAGCAGAATGGTTAAGAAATGTTTTAAGACGAATAGTAGCAGCAATTCTTTATTTATCTGAATATAATTTAGCTTTTAAAGGTCATTTTGATACTTTATACACAGCCCATAATGGTAATTTTTTTGGAATCATAGAATTAATTGCAGAATTTGATCCACTTTTAAAAGATCATTTAATGCGATGTTCAGGGAAAAAAAATTATAGGTAAGAAACAAAATTCATATCTATCAACCATCGTGCAAAATGAATTAATTGTTAATATGGGAACCAAAATTCAACAAAATATTGTAAATATGATATGACAGGCAAAGTACTATTCAATAATTCTCGAATGTATTCCTGATGTTAGTCATCGGGAGCAAATTTCAGTAATTTTTAAATTTTTGCATATATTTGAAGCAGATATTGAAATTCGTGAACGCTTCTTGACGTTTTTAACAACTAATGACACTACTGGTAAAGGTATATCTGAAAATATAAAATCACTTTTGAATAAATTAAATCTTAAATTGTCTGATTGTAGAGGGAAAGGGTATGATAATGGAGCGAATATAAAAGGAGTATATAAGAGAGTCCGTACTTACATTTTAAATGAAAACGAAAAGGCATTTTATACTCCTTGTGCCTGTCATAATTTAAATTTGATTTTAGGGGATGTAGCAAAATCATCAATTATAGCAATAATTTTTTTTAACGTTACACAAAAAATATATACATTATTTGCTGCCTCAACTTCACGTTGGGACATATTAAAGAAATTTGTTAAACAATTAACTCCAAAACCATTATGTGGTAAAAGAATTATTTAAAACTACATCAGATAATGCTATCAAAGTAGAAGTGGTTTCAATATATGAACAAATAGATTCATTTGAGTTTATACTAAGCCTTGTAATTTGGTATGAGCTTTTGTCAAAAGTTAATTTAGTAAGTAAAGTATTACAAAATGCAAAAATTCCCATAGATGTAGCAACTAAGCATATTAAAGAGTTAGTGCAGTACTTTGAAGAGCAGAGAATATCAGGATTTGATAGCTGTTTTGAGATTGCTAAAGAACTGTCAAATCTATTAGAAATAGAAATTAAATTTAAAGAAAATTGAGTACGTCGAAGAAAAGTATTTTTTGATTATGAAACACCTGATGAATCACACATAGGTGATAACAAAGATAATTTTAGGATAAATTTCTTTTTTGTAATTTTAGATACTGCTCTACAATGTGTCAAAAAAAGATTTGAATTGTACGAAATTCACGAAAAATCATTTGGATTTCTTTATGATATGAAATTAATAAGAAAAATGACAGAAAATGAATTAAAATTTTGCTGCAAACAGCTGTATCAAACATTAAATACAAATATTGATGAATCTGAATTTTTCAATGAATTAATTGTTTTTAGAAATATTGTTCCAGAAGATGCACCCATTAATATTTTAAAATTCATAATTGCAAATAATTTGTCGGATATTTATCCAAATACTACTACGACATTTAAAATATTGTTGACCAGTCCAGTTACGGTCGCATCAGCAGAAAGGTCATTTACCAAATTAAAATTAATAAAAACCTATTTGCGATCTTCTATTTCTCAAGAACGTTTGTCGTCCCTGGCAATAATATCTATAGAGCATGAAATTGCAAAAAATTTGAATTTTGATAGCATTATAAAAAATTTTATTGATAAGCGCATTGGGTTAAATAAAATTTAATATATTAAGATTTCTTTTAAATCTTATAAGTTGTTATACATATATTTCATTCTTTATAGTAAAAATGAATATTTTTTTTCATATTTTTATATTATTAAATAAATCATTGTTCTGGCATATTTATATGATAATGTGTACTTACATAATAAAATAATATATCATGTACATACAAACGCATTTATTTTTTAACTAATTTTTTCCCTTTACTTAAATTGATGCTAAAGAGAATACTTGTTTATTTCTGTGCATAAATATTTTTCATATTTGATTTAATTAATTAATTAACAAGATATTCAACACATTCAACATGTTAACCTGGGATGCCCAATCTGTCAACAATTTGCTGAACAGACGGGCCTACAACATGGCATCCTATCATAATGCCTCTTTCAAATCACGTCAATTCCCTTTTCACAGCCATTTCATCCAGAACCAGAACAGTTGCACTGACTCACATTCCTCCAATCTGTACCAACTACAAACATGCAACTCATTATGTGGCACAATGCACCTTGACCATGGGGTGTCTGTTGACTTATTTCCAAGTATTATATATATATATATATATATATAAATTTTTCTGTGGAAGAGGGAGTAGCTTCGGGCTGTACTAACAGATCAGAGTGAACTGCATTCATACTCAAGTCTGCAGTGACAGATTAATATCCTATGAGACAACTAGGCACAGACATGCTTTACCCTCCTTGAAGTTTGTAATGTGTAAAGAAAACTATGATATAGTTTAAAAATTTTATTGACGGACACAAAATACCATTTATTTCAGAATTTTACTAGTTAACTCTCTGGAGACCCTGTAACCCCTAGAGCGCACGTCCCCTGGGTGGCAGATAGGGGAGCCCACCATGTGTGTGTGTGTGTGTGTGGTCCGAATATACTGAATAAGGACTCGTGGACCAACAGGGCAATCATCTTGATTGTAAGGGAAGTGGCACTCCCATGGACTCCTAGTTGGATCTGTCCTCTCCTTCTACTTTGAGGAAGATCCACTTACTTTAATCTTTCCTATAAGGCCCTATCAGCCAATTCTTATTTTATGACCCTTATGCTATTCGAGTACTCGAGGGCCATGGGGTCTTTTCATTTCTGGCTTTACAACTATGCCCTCTTTATAAACCTTACTATAATTCTTCTATAATCTACTCTTTCCCCTTCAATATACCCTATTCCTCCTATGAGTTTAAATTCGGAAGAAGGCTAGTTGAGAAGCCTTAAGGTAGCAGCTCCACCACTGAACTATTCCATCATCAGGCTAGTCCCGTGACATGGAGAACATAATCCTACTTGTAAGCTGACAGAAAAAGATAATTGGATTGAATCTATGGGAAACAACTCTGGAATGGAAAAGGTAAAACAAAAATGGAAACGACAAAATATAATACACATAGCAAACTGGAATGTAAGAGGAATAGCATATAAAGAAATAGAATTAGACCAATTATTAAATGAAAGAAATTTTAAAATAGCAGTAATCACTGAAACAAAAAAGAAATTAAAAGGAACTATGAGAACCGAAAATTTTAATGTGATATACAGTGGAGTCGACAGAGACCAAAGAGCACAAGCAGGAGTCATGATTTGGATTCACAACTCCCTTTCAAAACAGTTAAAACACTATAAATTATGGAATGAAATAATAATAGAAGCTAGAATAAAAATAGATAGAGGCAATTTAACAATAAATGGTTTATATGTCCCAGAAGAAGGAAGAGAACAGGATAATACTGATTTTTATAATCAGCTACCAAACATACAGGGTGTTCGGGATAAATTTGACAGTTTCGTAAGGAAAAAGAAAATCTTCTTTGTATCTATTAAATTTAATGAATTGACAAAAAAACATTACAGGCAGAGTTAATTACAATACTATCAACAAGATTTACTCAAAATAACCACCATTAGCATCGATCACAGCATCAATTCTGCTTCGGAACCTCGAACAAGCTGATGCTACAGTCTCCCTGGGAAGGGCCGCAAAAACTGTTTTAATTTTATCCATTAACTGGGCTTTTGTATTACTGGAAGTGCGATTGGTGTCTTTTTCAACTGCGCCCCATACAAAATAATCCATGGGGTTAAGGTCTGGGGAGTTTGGAGGCCAAACATTTGGACTGGTGAAGTCGTAGAAATTTTCAGACAATCATTTTTGACTTTTCCCAGAGGTGTGGCAAGGGGCCGAATCCTGCTGCCATACATACGGCCTACCATTGGCTACCCTTGTTATCCAGGGCTTGACTACAGTTAGCAACTCCACGAACAAAGCCCGAATTCCAATGCCAGGGTTCTTCAACACCTGTTCCTGCAGATTTGCGAGGAATTCTGCTGTACGAACGCAATCAGATCTTCTGCTAGGGATCTTTCTTCTTGCTACATCCTCGTAGTCACCATTGCAAGTCTCTAGTTCATGCCTGATTGTTTTTACTGTATTCAGGGAGCATTGGGCAGCAGTCGTAATATCCTTATTTTGATGGCGGGCACAAATCATCATGATACAAGTTATTCTCTTCCATGATTCAGGTGGGTTCCAGCTATCCATCCTTTCTGACATCTTGTATATGAATGAAGAAGGGTCCAAACTTTTAAATGAAGAGAAGTGTGTGTTAATACATGTAACTTACGGAAAAATATAATTAATTATAAATATGTCAAATTTATCCCGAACACCCTGTATATTATAAAATAAATAAAAAATGATTACATAATTTTAGCAGGAGACTTAAATGCAAGAATTGGAAACACGAAATTAATAATAATATAGGAATACATGGAGAACATACTCTAAACAGGAATGGTAAAAAATTGATTGACTTTGTAGTTTATAATAACCTAAAAATAATGAATTCCTTCAATAAACATAAAGACATACATAAATATGGGCAGCAAGAGGGTGGAAATCAATATTAGATTACTTCATATTAAATGAAAAGACATCAAAATTTTCAATAGATGTTAGAGTTCACAGAGGATATGAAATAAGCAGTGACCACTTCCTTGTTAAAATAAAATTAAGATTACCACCTAAATGGCTACAAGTAACCAGAACACAAAGAAAAATTGAAACATTTGTTTATAAAACTAGACTATTGAATGACACAAATGTACAATGGCTATATGAAGAAAGAATTAACCAATATCTAGATAAAATAAAACAAAATGAAGAAATAGAAATAGAATGGCTTAATATAAAAACGATACTAAATGCAGCAGCAAATGAAAGCTTAGGAAAGGCCAAAAAATTCAATAAAAGGAAAAAACTGGAGATCTGGGATGATACAATCAAAGAAATAATCAAAAAGAAAAAAGAAGCCTATCCAAATGGTAGCATTAAAAGATTAGAAGATGAAATAGAATATAAAAGAATAAGAGCCATAGCTAAAAGAGAAGTCAGAAAAAGACATAGAGAATCATGGAACAAATTTGTTTCTAATTTAGAACATGATTTATATAAAATAAGACCCAATGTATACAAGATTTTGAAACACTTAAATGCAAATACCAAAGAAAACACAAAATTAAACACTGTGAAATTAGAAGAATTTCTAAATTACTACACAGAACTGTGGACAGACAAATATTTTAAAAAAGACAACTGACAAACGATTAACGAAAATGAAAAAACTAAAGAAGAATTAGAAATCAGCCTGAAAGAAACAAGAAACGGAAAATCACCTGGAGAAGATAAGCTGGTTCAGAACTATATAAATACGCAGGAGCAAGATTCAAATAAAGACTCTTATTATTTTTAAATAAAATTTACTCAACTGGTATATCCCCAATAGAATGGAAAAAAGCAATTGTGATTCCTATCTTAAAAAAAGTAATAGAGATGACCCTAAAAACTATAGAGGTATCAGTATACTAAATTCCTGTTACAAAATATATAGCAGAATCTTAAATAGCAAACTAATGAAATATTCGGAAAACTTTATTTTAGAAGTACAGAATGGATTTAGAAAAGGACGATCATGTATAGACCTGGCCTTTTGCCTAAAATTAATAATAGAGAAAAGAAGAGAATACAATTTAGAAACACATATTGCATTTATTGACTTTGAAAAAGCATTTGACAAAGTTAAAAGAAGCATTTTATTTAACATATTAAATGAAAGACAAATACCAAATAATATCCTAAAAGCTGTCACAAGTATATATGAAAATAATCAAATACAAATAAGATTAAATCACAAGCTATCATATACGAGAGAGATAAACGAAGGGGTCCGACAGGGATGTCCCCTCTCAGCAACTCTTTTTAATGTCTACTTAAATGAAATAATAATAAAATGGAATAAAAATTTACATCAAGGAATTAAACTTTCTCCTACAGTAAACTTAAACACTCTCCTCTTTGCCGACGACCAAATAATAATTACAAATTCTGAAGATAACTTACAGAAAGCTATTTTAGATCTAAATGAGATATCCAAAGATTATGGTATGATAATATCAACAGAAAAATCAAAAACTATGGCCTTTAAAGGACAAGATCCAGCAAGAACTAAAATAGTAATAGATAACAAGATCTTAGAACAGGTGAATTCATTCAACTACCTAGGATGTATGATCACATATGAAAATGAAAAAGATATAAATGTAAAAATTGCAAAATATTTAAAAATAACAGGTGTAATTTACTCTATATTTAAACCAAACCTAGTTCAAAAACAAACCAGACTAAAAGTATACAATAGATTAGCCCTACCAGTCTTAATGTATGGAAGCAAAATCTGGACGATAAAACAAAAAGACAAACAAAGATTAACAACAGCAGAAATGAAGTTTATGAGAAAAACTGCAATGTATACCCTATTTGATCACAAAAGAAACAAAGAAATTATGAAAGAATTAAACCAAGAACCAGTAATAGAAAAAATTAAAAAATATAAACATAAATGGATGGAACACGTTCAAAGAATGAAAACAGAAAGATTACCAAAACAAGCCTTAAAGTACAAGCCATTAGGAAAAAGAAAACCAGGACGCCCTCTTAAACGATGACTTCTAAGGCCGGAACAGTCCATGCTAGGCCTAAATTCTTGATACACATGATGATGATGACTAGTTAACTTTTTTTTAATGCTTTCAATGAATGAAAAATGAAATGCAGATTAAGTAAAATTTCTGAGTGATGCTCTGAGAAACTGAAGTTTCTGAGCAAGTTTAGAACAGCTGCCTATCAAAATATCTCATCCTTATCTTACATGAATGGGGAAATAGGATGTAGGATCTAAGAGTGTTGGTATTTTCTGGCATTTTTCTGCTATCAGAATATATATTTAATATAGTTTTTGATCATTTCAGGGAAATGCTCTGGCATAATAAATAATAAGCACAGCTTCACTTCCTCCTCACTTCTGAATATATGCATCTGACTTGAAAATAAATTAATCAATAGAAATGAAATCAAGTTAAATATTTATTGTGCAACTAAGATATGGACATAATCAATAACATATTTATATGTAACTGCTAAAGCCTAAAATTATGACAATAAGTTCTTTGTGCTAACATAACAGTGTTTGCATTTTAACAAGATACAAATCAATAAATTTGCAAATAATTAATGTTTATTTAGTTACAAGATCTCACCAAAGCTAGATCACGAGAATTTAAAAATGACAAAAAATGCATTTAAAAAAAAAATTACAGTAGCTTTCAGAATCTGTGAGAAAATTCAATCACAATTAAAAGCTATATTATACAAATGACAGAGTACTACCCCCCCCATACAGATAACAGATTTAATGAATAAAAATACCTTTCTTATTCATCTTACAAGACTTCATTATATAGTGAGGTGTTTTAAATAGGCATTTGTCACATGATAAAAACATCTCACTGCATCATAGTGGATCTTTAAAATCTTATTTACAAAAAAGCCAACAAGATGAAATTAATGCAAAATAGGAATTTAGTAACACTTTCGGATGCACCAATTACAATATGTAAGTGTTAGGAAACATTATAAGTGGTTCTAGTATATTCCTACAGGGATATCTTTGTACATTGTATATTATAAGAACCATTCACATAATTACTTATTAGCTATATTTTAAAAAAAATAATCTTTTCACATATGTGGATGTGCATACACACATATACATACAAAACACACATCTGCTTCACAGAATTTTTAGATTAAATTAAGGAAATGAGTAAAACAGAATAATGTAATCAATTAGAAAATGAAATATCTTCCAAATTGAATATATCTAAAAAATTTAAAGACAGTTATGTTAAAATACTAACCAAGCTGAAGATGATTCGATATGGTATGCATGAGCATCT
The DNA here is from genome assembly GCF_054136105.1 of Typopeltis vanoorti. Classification (NCBI taxonomy): domain Eukaryota; kingdom Metazoa; phylum Arthropoda; class Arachnida; order Uropygi; family Thelyphonidae; genus Typopeltis; species Typopeltis vanoorti. The sequence goes on from NC_143570.1 coordinate 10,100,593, forward strand.
TATTATGACATTTTATATTTAATATTCCAAAAGCTTTTTCATTTTCCTTCCTCAGCTTTTTATTACTGTGAGATCACATTTTTAATAATCTAACAGTATAGTATTTAAATTACAAATGTAAACATAGCTGAATATTTCAACTTTATGTTGCTAAAAGATCTCACTTCGTAATCTATGTTATTCTGGCAAGCTTGAAATTCTTTTTAAGAAGGATATCATGATTAAACAGTAATTAATTCAAATTGAGAAATATTTCAAATTTTTGTAATGAATAATTAAAAATTTTGGACTTAAATACTGACTAGACACAAACATGTAAACTGAGAACCAAAGAAAGAGTCTGTTATAAAGGAGGCAAGTATTTAGGCTTATGTGCTGGTTTAAATTCATTAAGTTTAATGGATTAAATACAACACAGAAAAAAAAAAAACAAGCATAAATTTAATGGATAGTATATATATTGTGTCTATAACAGAGATGCATCATCATCAGGAATACAATCTTAAAATTGTATTCCTGATGATGTCTCTGTGACAGAGATGAATATAATATCCATTAACTTATATTAAGGATACAATCTTAAAATTATATTTCTGATGATGTCTCTGATATAATATCCATTAAACCTAATAATGAGTTATTAGAGGAGGGTTTGATGTAATAAATTTCCTTAAGAATAGGATTAGTGCTTTGGAACTTGGACTTTTTGATATTTTATTACAACAAGAAAATTTGCAATAAAATGTTTGTTATTATCACCTATTTCTTAATACTCTTCCATTATTTATTTTGAAATTAATAAATTATAAACAGCTAACACAAGTAAGTTTTGAAATAAACTAGATATACATAACTGGTGATCTATTTAGGTAATCTTGTGGATTATTAGTAACTCAAACAAGTACAACAATATTTACAATATTTAATTCAAATATAATAAGCAGCTTTTATTAAAATTAAATTTTAAAAAAATAAAAATTAAGATTTTCTTAATTTGTGAACTTTAAGTATCTGATATATAATTAATATAATATATTTCAATGATACAACACTGCATTATAATAAATATTTTACTATATGTTAAACGGTTAAAAAAAAATCAAGCTCCAAAAGTGATAGTGTAATAAGCATTTCAGTTTGAATAACCATTCATTTAGGATACCTTACTTTAAAGAGAAAAAAAAAAACTTTTGATAGCAATGGAAGACATTTTAAAATTGACTTGGCAATTTTCTCAGTTTCAGTATGCTGGTTTGATTTGAGCTGCAGGAGTAAAATGACCTTCTAAAATAATAATTGGTATATCCATATAAAAATATCAGAGTTTATGTGGATATCTTGGGTATTATTTTGCAAAAGTAACCACAGAAGTTATAGACAACAGACCTTCCCTTTCTCCTGCACACAGTAGATTATAAAGTAAAAACTTACTGACTGTATACCAATGGAAATAACATCAAGCACAAAAAAGTTAATTACACAGAACAATTTAACTTAAGAGTTAAGAAACTTTTTTGTAATCAATTATACCAATTCAGGTGAATAATTTTATGAAAATAAAAATCTGAAATATTTGCTTGATACCATAAATATGTTATTTATGCACAGGAAAGTGCAGAGCACTAAGATAAAATTACTAAAAGAGACAATAAAATAAATAAATAAAATAAAACACACACACACACACACACACACACACAGCTTTATCTGAACTATAACTTTTTACTTTACAGCATAGATACATGAAGTGCACTTCCAGAATAATATCGGCTTTTTGATCAGTACAATATTATAACACATCAAAAGTTGCAAACATTGAACCATTATTTTACTTTCTTAATTAGCATATAAAATAAAAACTGGTATAGCCATAGACAGAAAGATTGCAGGATCTTGAATGAAAAATATTATGCCTAATATTCTAACATGAAATTTTTATCTTAATAAAAAATATAATGAAAAGAAAGAAGAAAATATTTATTATATTTTTGGTTGAAAGACAAAGGTTTTGGACAAAACAAAACAAAAAGACTTAAGAATCACAGAACAAAATCCATGCCTCTAGACTAACATAAACCTTAATTTAATTGGAAGGGAAGGTGGATGTTAATCTTAACTGCATAATCGGCAGAACAAGCAAAACTTAGAAGAAAACTAAAACTAGGGGGAAGAAAGTAACTCTGAGAAAAAAAATATATATATATTTATTACAACAAAGTCTATGAAATATTAATCATCAGATTAATATTTATATATTAATCTAATGATTAAAGAGTCCATGCAATTTAAAATAATTTTTAATGCAAAAAAGTAAATCTTTCACATTAATGAAAAATAATTATTCCTGGGTCTCTCTCTCTCTCTCCACACACCCAGCATTTTTTTTTTTTTTTTTGAAAACATTAGGTGCTAGTATGCATTCTTTGCTTAACAGGAAAAGTTGAATAAAACAAAAAATGTTGCATGCCACTGTTAATAAAGGTGCCGGTACATGCTGATATGCTGTACTGATCAAAAAACACTGTGTGTGTTTGTGTGTGTGTTTAGAGAAAAGGACAATGCCAATAATAACTAAGTACCCGCCAGATTTTGGCACTGAACTGCCAGTTCAGCGCCAAACTTGTCATTACAAACTAATGACGAGTTTTGTCCAACTAATGTCCATTCACATGGAAGGAAGAAATAAGAAAATGCTATTATTGATGATCTTAACCCATGTTTGGGATACAAGATTGTACAGGGAATTTGAAATAGGAAGTCATCACCATTTAGCCAGAGTATACAAATATTACTGGGGGGAAAAAAAATTGCAGACTCAGTGGCAGAATCTGAATACAACATTGATTGATTCAGCCAGGAAGATATGTGCTGAAGTTATTTGCAAAGATAGAAAAATTTATGACCTATGGTGGACTCAGAAAGTTAAAGAGGAAACCAGGAAAAGAAGAAATCCTATCAAAAGTAAGTCAACAGGAACAATGAGAGAATATGGGTAAAAATGTAAGGTAGCTAAGCTAAGTATAAAAGTAGCTAAACAACGTCATGGGAAGACTTTGGTAAAGAATATAAAAGGTAACAATCATGAAGATAGCAAAATGTTCTAGAAACCAAAAAATTAAGAAAGCTAGAAATTGAGGAAAAGAATACTGTAAAAGAAATCAGCTTGTAAAAAAAGTGAAGATATAAAATTAGGAGGACATATACTCAAATATATCCTCTTGATTGTATAAAAGTTTTAAAGTGGCATGCTGCATAAATCAGAAGGCATGGGCAGAATACAAGATGACTCGAGTAGAGACCATAGCACTCATTTATAAAAAGGGGAAAATAAAACTGAATGAATGTATACGTTACAGAGCAATTTCCCAACTGAGTAGTCCTAGTAAGACTAGGACTACTCAGTTGGGAAACTGCTCAAACCTAGTACAGTCAACCCTCCTATAACGCGGTACTCTTATAACACGGTTTCCATATAACGCGGAGCCAAAATTGCGACAGCCCTCCTATAACGCGGTTTCCATTCAACAACATTCCATCAACTTAATTGGTTTAAGAAGATTCTCTATAGCATGAATTTATCTATGTGTTAAATTTTTACAGTTGAAATTAACGGGGAATTCCCTTCTTTTTGGTGAAGGTACATCACCATTTTCCAATTTCAGTTATCAGAGAATTCCCCTATAAGCGAAGAAACGATGCGAGATTGTTCACAGTGCTCTGTTTTAATGCTTAAAATAGACCGTATGATTGGCTGTTGCGTATTTGCGTGAATTTTTTTATCCAATAGCGCTGCTGAACTTTCGCTGTTGCAACCACCCACTTTGTCATCAATTTTAAGTGCAACTTAGTAGGAAACTGTCTGTAAATCCGTGCAGACGTGCATATCACGATTAGTGTTCAATAAAGTGCCTTTTGCTCGCTTAATTTGTGTTATCGTAATTGGACAACATTACACAATACTGTAAGTAATATTTTTTATTTGTTGTAATATAATAATAATAAAATAATTGTTAACCCCAGGTTTGCATAATGTCAGACACAAAAGAAACAAGAAAACAGTTAAAAAGAAAGTTTATATCTCTTGAGGACAAAATCCAAATTTTAAATCGTTTAAAGGGTGGTTCCCATATAACGCGGTACGAATCAATCTGATTCATACTAATTCTGAGTTTCTTATAGCACGGTTTCCATATAACGCAGCACAAATTAACCTGGTTTGCACGTTAAATCTGAGTTTCTTATAACACGGTTTCCATATAACGTGGTACGAATTAATCGCGTTATAGGAGGGTTGACTGTACTTCTCATATTTTTCACAATTGTTCTTAGCTTCTTCTCATATGCAAGCATATTTGAGAAGAGGCTAAGAACAATTGTGAAAGAGAAACTGGGGAGGGGGGCATCTGGTTTCAGGCCACATAGGGTTGTCAGGATCAAATTTTAAAGACTACATTCAAGTTGTAAATCATTCTTAGAATTTAAGGAGATACATAAAAATCAGGTTTGCATAAAATCAGATGGAAAAGAAAAAAAAAAGAATGCACATTTCCTCTACTATTATTCCACATTTTATATGAAACAAAGCAGCACTGAACAGGATATTAAAATAATGAACTCAACTCCTTACTTTACATAGGAGATAGCTGCTAATGCCTTTTATTCCCTTATAGGGAGTAGGCAAAGCTGTTTTAGCCCTATCTAGGAGTTGAACTGAACTTATTCAGTTCAACTCCTAAGTATTCTGAAAAGAATACTTACTGTAACAAGTTTTGTAAGAAAATCTCAACAGAGAAGAACTACAAAAATAGACAGGAACATGTAAATCATTAACTGCATTCTCAATGCTGAACCTATAGAACAAGTAAAATATTTCAGTTATTTAGGCATAATTTTTTAATGAAGATGGTAAATCAAATCTAGATATAGATAACAGAATAAGTAAAGTCGGTATTATGGTGAGCCAATTAAATAAATTTATATGGAAGTTGCAAGAAGTTAGCCATAACACCTCGCAGTATACAAGACAGCGTTCATGCCAATTTTAACTTATGGATCTGAGAGTTGAATTTGAAATAAAACATTTGTTCAGATTTTAGCTACCACAGACATGAGAGTTGAGAAAAACTACAAGTGTGAACTACAAGGGGTGACATCAATGGCAGAATCATATTAAACATAAAGATATCAGAAATTAACATGACACAGTTAAGGTGAAAGAGATGTTTATTTTGGTTGGTACACATCATTTAGCAGGTGACAAGTGCGGTATTACAGAGGTCATGTAAGAGTTGCTAGTGCATGCAAAAAAGAAGAATGAGAAAGTAAAGGCTGTGAGTCTGTTGCCATGGTATGATAGAGGTGGACTGAGATGGAGAGCTATTATCACAAATGAGTCGTGCAGATTGTGCAGGAGGCATGGTGAGTAAGGTTGAAGGAAGGAAGGATTTATATAATAAGGTGGATGGCTTGCATCTAAATGGATTTGGTGTCAGGAATCGTGAGAAAGTGTTCTTCAGTGAGAGTTGTGGAAGTGCAAAAATCAGAGAAACTAGATTGTTTAGGAGGGATACAGGTGAGCACAGGTCCAGGGAACCTGATAGTTAGCAAATTGGAGAGTGATCACTTGATTCAAACTGTAGCACTCCAGGTTCTTAACTTTAGTGGACCAAGTAATATAAGGTGGTGGGATGAAGGGGATATTACAGTTTATGTATACTAATGCCAGAAGTATTTGAAATAAGGGCAAGGAGAGTTTGAGTTTTTGACATTAGTTAGCACAACTTGACCAAAAGTTATGGGCATTAGTAAGATGTGGTTGACAGAGAATGATATAATCAAAGGAATAGAATGCAAGGTATAGTGTCTTCAGAGAGGACCGAATGAATAGGATGGTGCGAGCAGTTGTGCTAATGCTAGCAGAGGAATTAAAGCCACAAAGAGTAGAAGTATGCCAGGGGAACAAGGATTCAGAGAGCAGTTAATCTGAGGCTATCTGATGTGAGATACAAGGCCAACAGGACTAAATATATAATATATTTTTTTAAATAACGAAACCTGTGGTGAGATCATAATTAAAAGAAACACGTATTAACCACAGTGAAAACATGAACGTTTATATAAAGAAAGTTCTGAAGCCCTACTACACAGACCAAATTTAAACCGCAACAACGTTCTTACTATTCCTAAAGTATGGGAAATTGTCATACAAAATTGTGTAAAATAATTATTATTAGTTTTTTTTTTTTAACTTCTGTAACACGTTATGCACGTTTAATGAGATTCTATTCTAATCATGCGCCCTAACTGTATGTTATTCCTATTATTGTTTAAACTACTGTCCTGATGATGTCCTAAGATCCTTAGGATGAAATATTTGCAATTAAATAATTTTCACTGTGGTTAATACATATGTTTCTTTTAATTATATAATACATTTATAATATATATTGGTTGCTGCTATAATCCAGGGGATATAAGGGAGAATGTAGATGACATGCTTTGTCAAATTAGCATGATGAATGCAGGTTGAGTAATTATTATTATTATTGTGGAGGATTTTAACTATGAGAACATAGATTGGGGAGGACAAATGGTCACAAGCAGGGAAGAAAATGGAATTTATGCAGCTGCTGAGAGATAATGGCCTGAGGCAACATGTAGTGGAGGTTACATGAGGTTCAAGAGTGCTGGATCTGATCGTTGTATCACAGAACTTAACACTATCTACCCTGCTTTCACTTAGAGAAAGTGATCACATAGTGAAGATTGCTAGACATGCAGAATTTTCTGTTAACAAGGGATATATGTGGAATTACAAAGCACATGATTATGACAAGCTGAGGAGTCACTTTCAACATTGCCATGGCATAAGAATTTGGAGGGGGAGAGATATTGGTGGTGCATGGGAACTGATCAAGGGATGTTTGCAGAAAGCAGTATCAGAATGGATACCCAGAGTCAGAGAATAAATCAGGTAGGAGTTAAATAAATGAATAGCATCATTAAACAGGAATTACAGAAAAAGTTGTGGAGGAAGTATAAAGAAAAGATGATCAGCATGCAAATGAACAGTACAAAGTACAAGCAAGAAAGATGATCATATGGTAAGGAAGGCCACAGCTAACTATGAGAGAAAGCTGCTGATGAGGTGAAAAGAAATACTAAAGAGTCCTTTTGTTAAGCAAAAGGAGGAACGACTACAGAAGGATGAATTTAAAAAGTACTGATGGTGGAGAGGTAATAGAACCAAACCAAATAGTTGAATTACTGAGTGAACATTTTGCAGTGGTCTACCATCTAAGTGGTGACAATGACCAGAATAGATGTTAAAGAAATGGAAGTGCTTAAAATATTGCAAAACCTCAATATGAGCACAGCCATGGGATTAGGTGGCATATCGACTCACATATTACAAGAATGTACTAGGGAATTATCAGCTCCTCTGACCAAGCTGTTTAAGTTAAGCCTCAGTACTGGGAAGGTACCAATGGAGTGGAAAGAGTGCAAAACAGTCCCATTGCATAAAAGGAGGTCCAAGACAGAAGTAGCAAATTATAAGCTAATCACACCTCAGGAATGATGGTTAAGATATTGGAGACATTAATGAAAAACAGAATTCAGGACTGGGTGGATAGGAATATGATATTCTATAAAGGACAACATGGTTTTGTAAATGGTGGGCCTTGCCTTAGTAATTTGCTGACTTTTTATAATAAAGTGACAATGGAGTTGGATAAGGGAAACGTCTACTCAGTGATACTGCTAGACTTTGCAAAAGCATTTGACAAGATTTCACATAGAACTCTATTGCATAAACAACAGCTGGCCTGGTTGGATTTTTTGCATTGCTGCATGTCAGATAATTGCATTAGTCAGACTGGTTGGCCGAGTGGTAAGCATATCTGCTCTCCAGACAAAAGGTTGCAGGTTCGAATCTCACTTCAGGCATGAATGTTTGTGATTGTCTGTAAAAATAGTAGTGGTGGTGATGAGCGGTAGGTGTAGTTGTAGTTCGGTGTAGTTGGTGGAGACAGAAAGATGTAGCAGGTGCCCCCTCTCCCTTGACCAGTCTTTAGATTCCCTGGAGGTGTCACGTAATAATAATAATAAATTGGAGCAAATAGTGATGAATATGAATCTGGTGATTTGGATTAGAGGGTGGCTGATAGAAAGATATCAAAGAGTGGTTTATGGAGGAGTTGAGTCCAGGAGAAGGCAAGTGATCAGTGGTGTACCACAAGACTTGGTACTTAGCGTTCTGTTGTTTAATTTTTATATCAATGATATAGGAAATGGTTTGACAGGAATTTGCTTGTTGATGATGCTAAACTGAGAAGAGCAATGGCAAATGAAGGTGATGCAGAGATCCTGCAGGAAGACTTAAACAAACTAGCAGTATGGGCAAAGGTAAATAGCTATTAGTTTAATGTGGCTAAGTGTAAGGTGATGCACTTTGGAAAGAGATCACAAAAAAAAAAAAAAAAAAAAACCACATCTTCTGGCTTTTTTTTTTGTTCATTAAATCTACAAATTCTCCTACCATCTGATTAAAGTTAGTATCGTTGCCGTTTTCTCTTAAATACCAGTTTGATCCACTATCTCATCTAGAAGTCTATTATTCTCACAGACTTTCATATTATTTCCAAATAGGAAAGTTATGAATATTTATAAAAATATCAGAATTACATCTGATTGTGTCTAATGCCAAGAATCAGACAAACTAGGTCTTGCCCATTATGGCATTTCTTCCAGACACACAGTCCACTGGAATAAAACTAAGGTTAGACAAAAGCTACTTTATATAAAGAAAGCTGATTTATTAACGAAACTTAAATAAAATTATTGTCATAACCTATCCATGTTTTAAGATGTCACTTTATTAAATACTCCTTATACCTGTTTAAATCCATACATTTAACTTCTTTATTCCTTTGGACATGATAATACTAGTGGCTGGCTGCCCTCCTGTTTTACAACATGAGATCTGTGTTATAACATTTATTTTAACTGTTATTCCATCCTGTTTGGTTGCAAGTTTTACTGTTTGCACTCCAGAGAGCAATGAAACCTAGCTGAAAGTTCTGTATGCTTATTCTGTTTGATTATTTTATGTTTGTATCTTACATGTCTAGTTCTCATCAATACTGTGCAATCTGATAAAAGATGCTTATGGAAATTTCACAGCTGATTTTAACTGATCATGTTTTCAGATGCTTATTTTGTGTTTGCAATGCTGCTTGAAATGAATGTTTATTATTTATTTATTTTCATTTTATTTATTTACTTATTATTACTATTTTTTTTTTGAGAAACCAAATGTACTTTAACATGCATTTGAGCTCAAGGGAAAAAAAAAAAAAAAAAAAAAAGAAGGAAAGATGGCAGAAATCACCTCTGCATGAATTATACATCCTTAATGAAATAAGAAATAACTAAATGATATAAAGTTCAGAGGATCAAAATAAAACAATAACTATAAAATATACAGTCCAAATAATATGGAAGAAAAGGAAAGAGAGAAAGAACAACTAAAAAAAAGCCACAAGATGTGGCTCTCCAAAAGCCATTAATTGTACAGAGTGGCTGGGAATTCTCTAATCCAATACAAAATATCTGGGCAATCTGCAAAAAATATTCAGAAGAATGAATTATTAAACCCAAACTATGCTGAATTTTGTCACTTGGCTCTAAAATGAAATCCTCAAGAGATATCTGAACAACAAAAAAAAATTGTAGATAGAATGGCACAGCAAATTAAAGTTTATTATAATTAGGATGAGGAAGAGGAAATAAACAAATATATAGTTTTAAAAAAACACAAAAACAAAAAAAAAAACAGAATTACTTCCCCAAAACAGTGAATTAAAGAAGAATTATAAAGAAATTAACATATTTCTTTAAAATGTGTCTGCATAATAATGTATCTACTAGAGATCAAACACATTACTAGAATCATATTATATGAGTATTACCCCAAATGCCTTGTTGATGATTTGGTTATTATCTCTCCTTTGGCAATACCCAAGAGAAACTACTGAATTGAAATGCACTTGTAAAGAACTTTAGTGAAAGTAAGATAAAAACAACAAAATTATTCATTTTCAACATAACATCAAGGCCATGTTCTGTACAATAATAAGTTACAATAAATCAAAATAAAGAAAGTAGAACAGAATATAAATATTTATAATAATAAAGCAAGTGATATGATTTGTGTGAGATTACATGTAGTGAATAGGGTTTATTGTACCAACATGTCACAAATAGATAAATATATTTTAAAAAAATGAACAGTAAGGTGTTGATTTTTAACAGAATTCCTTCCTCAAAAGTGGGAGAGTTTGAGGCAATCACTCCTATTTAAATTTGGTTTATGGAGCAGAGCTTTATAACTCTCTTATTAAAGTCTCTAGAAAACTAGCATATTGTAGAACTGGATGGGCTTGTTAGAAACTGTGTATCTGATACAATTCCAAGCAACTGAATACTGACCTCCTAGTTTGTTAAAAGTAAAAACAGTTACATGAGCAGGATAAGTGATGAATCCTTGCAAAAGAAAATGGATCTGACTTGTCATTAGAACAACTTTTGACTAATCATAATCTATCATTACACAGAGGCCTTAATACTAAGCCAAAAAAATGCTGGGACTAATAAAAATTACTGAAATTGTATCTATTTTATTAATTTTATCATATTAAAAAAAAAAAAAGTTAAAAATTAAGGTATTCAAATTCCTCTCTGGGACCAGTGCAAAGGACACCACAAATGTCATACTGTCTTATGAAGAAAATTACTCATTAGAAAACTGGACATGATGGAGGAAAGGTAGATTTAATGTGCGGAATAATAATACTAAGGTATTATTATTTCACAATGTGGCTTTTCTAGCTGATATATGTATAATCCATACAGATAAACAGCATCTAATAAATGATATTAGTGAAAAGAACGTGTATGGAATGTGTATAGTAATATTTAAAGTCTGCACACAGTGTACATTTTATCTTGAAAAAAAAATGAAGCCAACAAAATCGATAAATAAAACAAAATAAAAAGAAATAACTAATAGCAATACAAAAAACATCTTTAGACATGCATGCTTTATATTTAATAGAATTTAGAAGAAGTGTATATAATATTATACAGCAAAATGTTATACATAATGTCTGTGTGGCAAGCTTACATGCAAACCATTAATTAGTGAAATATGAGGAGAAGTAAAAAGAAATAAAGATTATAGTTAGATAAAAGATAAACCTCATTAGTAAACAAATCCTGAAAAAGTTACTAGTTAAATGGACCATCCTAAAATAGAATCATCTCTCTTTAGGAGTCATGTTGCCAGTTAATAGATCAATTACTGTTGAAACTAAGCAAGATTTTTTTATGAAATGATAATGTCAGAATAAGAACAAATAGGATAAGAAGTAAAAAGATTTGCCACTGAACTGCACTTCACTCAAAAAAAAAAGCCCTTTCTATGAAAAGATTTTATTTGCACCAATCATTACAAGAATCACTGTATAAAGTGCACATTCCAGTCATAAAGGCAAGTGGGTGAAAGAATTCAGTATGAGAGATATGATTACTCTGCTCCTGATTGGACTTTTTTTTTCAAGTTTTCAAGGTGTATTTAAGATTACTTAAATTACCAAAATATGATCTTATTACTTGATTAAAAAACAGAAGAGATGGCATAATGGAAAGAAACAGATATTTAAATTAAATACCAGTACTTCATCTTGTCATAAAGGCACTATCAAATAGCATAGTAAACACTGTGTATTTGATATATTAATGAATAATGTGTAAAAAAGTAGGCATTACATAAAAAAAAAATGAAAAAAAAAATTCTGGAGTCTTAATAGGAGAAGAATGCTTGCAGCTAAAAGTAAGCTATAACTGAAGTATTAAAACACCAATATGGTGACCTCTGTTACCATAATAGATTGGTTGGTTCTATGTTTGAAAATATAACCATGAGGCAACTAGCTACAAGGCAGCATATCCGTTAAATGCATGTGTTTATCTAACTAGTTTGCATGGATTTGGGATAAAAACCCGAGTTTCTGAAATGAAAAGCTCTTATAATGGTTCCTTGCATTATGCCCTAGATGGATTTGAAATCAGACCTTTCCAACTGTCCCTCTTAGTAAAGACCTGAAGTGGCTTGAAAAAGTTCCATTTTGGTCTATAGAGTAAGGTTTTCAGACTATGTAAAAAAAAAAATGTATAAAATTGCTAAAAATAGAAAGAAAAAAAACCCTTAGTCCTTGGTGACCTCTGTTACTATAGGTCTGCAAATAACCTTTTGTGGGTAGGAGGTAGCAACATAAATAAACAAAAATAAATTTAAAAAAAAGGGAGTGGAACAAGTGTTGCACCAACACTAAAGAAGTGCATAAATCTTTGAGTTTGAGAGAACCAGATTGTTATATGTTTCAAAGATAAGACTGATTCTTCCAGATTTGTATTTTCTTGTTTTATTAAATCAGTATTGTGTGTATGTGTCAGTACAAAATAAACTGTTGTTTAATTTGTAATAAATTACATGGGAAATAATTTAAAGGGAGATATTCAGTTGTTGATGATGCAAAGTTGAGTAGAGTAATAGGTAATCAGATTAGTTAGAGCTCGCAGGATGATTTCAATAGGCTATGACTCTTATGTAGGCTTAAACAATGACAAGAAGGGATATAAGGAAACCATTATCCATTTCTACAAGGTTATGTAATCATCACACGTGGATTAGTGTGCCTAGATGCCAAGGATGTTCAGAATGAAGAGGATCCACAGGCAACTAAATAAAAGTATGACTAGTCTGTGGAATGCTCCCCATGTGAGAAAATGGCAAGATTTGTGGATTGCACAAAAAGAGAGGATATGATTGAAACATGTAAATTGATAAAGAGTAGAACACATTATAGAATAGATACAAAGGAAAATTTTCAAAACATATTTGGAAGGCAAAAGAACAAGGAGTAACAATTGGAATGTTAAGTAAAAATATGGTTAGGAAGAATGTGATGGAATTTTTTTTTGCTTAGAAAGAAAGTGGTGAGTGAGTGGAATGGGCTGCCAGAGGCATTGTGAGTGCTCAATCAGCAAATGAATTTAAGGAAAGGTATGATAAGCAATGTGTGAATAATAGTTAGTGTGGACCTCATATGATGAATCCTTGGACTCATTATGGCATGTTGGTTGGAAAGTTGATATATGCTCAACCAACCAAGCTGGTCAATGTTGATCCATATACCTACATGTGAGAGTTACTTAGGTTCCCTGTGAAATGAAATGATTAGGGATCTGTTGAAGCGCAATGCTAAAGCATCTGGGTGATGAGACCATAGGAGAAACCTTTTAGTTTACAGGAAGCCTAACTCTACAAGCAAGTATATTCATATGACATTTTCATAACAATGCTTCACAGTATAAACAACACCAGTAGAAAAAAATTAATTATTTGGTCTTACTGATATTTCGCTGTATTTCTAACCAGCATCATTGAAGCACAAAATTATAAATGTGATAGACATGTAGTGCTTAATTGAATAGCTGTAAAAACAATTCAAACTGTAACTGAAAAGGAACTAATGTCCTAACAAGGTACCCTCTAGCAGATAATTAAAAACAAAGCAAACTTGGAAAAGTCTGGCTAAATGTGGTCTTGGAATAACAGCCTCACATATCTTTGCAAATAATGCAGCCATAATTGTTGAGGTTGGAATAATCATAGCTGATGCAGCAACTGATATGCAGCACAGCTGTCGTTTTCCATTTAATCCTCTGTGGAACAATGTTCAGAGTATGGTCTGCCAGTCCTGACTTTCATATAAATGATGCAGATGTAGTTTTTATGTTCTGCAGGGTGGATATTAATAGATCTACCAGTCTGTCCTCATTTGCAGTCACAAGAAGCTTTATAGACTCCAAGTTGTGTAAGAAGATGAAGCTGATCTTCAGACGGGATAAAGGTTACTAACTGGATACATGGTTAAGAGCAGCATGGAGATTATATTTACAAATCATATAGGCTATCTTTTCTAATGTCTACATAAGTTCATGGCAAAACTATTTTCCTTGAGTATAAGAAAATGGTTTTGCCATGATCTTATGTATTGGTTGCTAAATGTGAAAGGGGGAGGGGATGTAGTATCATTTTTACAGAGGCTGTAGCCATTAGCTAAAAGTGTCGTGAAGGCATCCAAGGAAAGGGTTGTATCATTTGAACAAACAGCCCTGACTCTGTGTGTTGAGGTTGCTACAATGTTGGGATGGCAGATGGTGTGATTGTTCATGTGAGTGCCTTCCACTATGTGTGGAAGGTGTGTGAGAGAGAGAGGAAGAGAGGGAGTGGGATTCTATAAATAAAAAAAGACAATGAATCATTTCGTAGTTGTGTAATTAATGTGTCCAGGAATGGGAGTAACCATCACCCACCCCAATAGCAAAGCATCTTTAAAAACTTACACACAGAGCTAGGATTACCTGTTCAAATGACACAGCCCTTGCTATTGATCTTAGGTACCTTTGCCACAATGCTACAACTATAAAATAGAAAAAACATAGTAAACCCCCCCCCCCCCCACACACACACACACACGGCTCTCCTGAAACCAACATGCAAGATCACAGCAAAACTAGTCCCATATATTATATTCAAGGCACTTCAGGAAATATAGCTAAAGTTCTCTGCAAACATAATCTTCACACCACTTTCAAACTGCACATTCAAATAGAAACATTTATCCATTCTCTGTAGAATTAACTTTATCCTTTTATACATTCTGTGATGTATGAAGTTCCTTGTGCCTGCAACTTAGAGGGACAGGTTTATCTATCAACATACATCCAGAATGAAGAAACAAAGAATCACATCTGTGATCATCTATATGGTAAGTCAGGATAGGGAAATCACGCTCTAGACATTCCTACACATGGGATTAAATGGAAGAAAACTATGTTGCACAGAATTTCTATAGGTCTGATAGACTATTCTTAAAATCAGCATCAGCTATGAAGCACTTCCCTAACCTCAACAAATATGGCTGCATTATTTTCGCCAATGATCTGGGAGACTGAGATTCTAAGACTACATTTAACCTGATGTTTTTGGATTTAACTTCATTTTTATCTGTCTGCTAAACGGTGCCCTGTTAGGACATTACCTCCCTTCAGTTACAATTTAAATTGTTTTTACAACTATCTAATTAAGTGCCACGTGTCTAGCACATTTATAATTTTGTGCCCTGAAGATGCTGTGAAATATCAGTTCAATAAATTGATTATTTATTTTCCTCTGTTGTTTATAGCATGAAACACTATCATGAATAACAACCAACACCTAAGCCTATATGTATATTCACATTTATGGCAAACCGCTATGCTTCCCACATAATCTTCAAAACACTGATCCTCCTCCAACTGACCTGACAACAGCATGTCCATATCCATGTCTCATATTTGAGACAGCTTTAAAAATAAAAAAATAAAAATAAAAATCTGCTCTCCATAAGTCCTAAGCTCCTGCATACAACTTAAAAAAATGATAATTCTATTCATAGGAAAGATAGACTTCTATTTGGGTTTGTAGGTCAGATTTATCTCAAACTAAGTTATACCAACTAGTTTCGCCAACTATAGCTGTTGGCTTCATCAGGGTAAAAGATATATAGATGTAAGACCACTTAAACGCTAAAACTGTAAATGAACCAAATATAATTGTATTTTTACAAAAAACAGAAGAATGTGTACATCACATGCATAGAGCGTGTATGATCTCACTTGTTGTTATGTAGGAACGTTCTATAATTTGTAGCAAAATTTAATTCTGGCAAGTTTAAAGATCTAATGAGAGTCTTCCAGATCTCAGGCAGAATTAATCCTTGGTTTCTATTTAGGTTTAGTTTTGAACGAATAACTGTTGGCTTCTTTTATCATTCGGGAGCGGAAATCCTCCTCTAAGTAGGGCATGGAGCTTTTGTCCCATTCTATGGTATGATTTGTCCTAGAGAAATGAAAGGCTAACCCCCGTACATATTCTTTTTTTTTTTTTTTGTAAAAATGCAATTATATTTGGTTCATTTACAGTTTTAGTGTAACAGTTTTAGCATTTAAGTGGTCTAACATCTATATATCTTTTACCCTGGCGAAGCCAACAGCTATAGTTGGCGAAACTAGTTTTGGTATAACTTAGTTTGAAATAAATCTGACCTACAAACCCAAATAGAAGTCTATCTTTCCTATAGTTCTTGTGGTCAAAAATAACCATTTCATCATTAATTCTATTCATGATAAACTAAATCCACAGCTCTTTAGTAATGTGGACAGGTTAAGGGAGTTTATCCATGAGCTATGTTCTAAACATTGCATTTGGTATCATAATCAAAAATCAACTCATACTTCCAATAATCTTGGTAATAGTGTAAAGTAAGTAAAAGAAGGCAATGAATATCATCAGCCATCTAAAGGCATTCACAAACATCCATGCCACAGTGGTATTTGAATCCACAGTAATGCTAAAAAACAGACTACCTATTTCAATCATACTGGAAGAATAATCAACCTTAGATTGAGAGAGCACAAGAAATACATGTGTTGATCACCAGAGCTCGTCTTGCAGATACAGAATAAGATTATTTTACAATGAGGGAAACCTCACTAATATATAAAAGCAAATGCAAAATGTGTAAACTGTGGTTTTTAATAATGCCTTTGTGACAAACAAGACAGATGGACAGTTAAATTAGCTTTATTAATTTTAGAAGCCTGTTTTTTTAATTAAGCCATAGTTTTACGGAGGATTGATAATCAAAATTAAATACATATGTACTATGCATATGTATTTAATTTTAATGTGATTAATAAATTAAGCTGTTTTCAAATATTTTAAGCAATTTTGACACATGCTTAGCTGTGTGAAAATTTTAAAGTTCCCATTATGCTCAATTTAGTGAAACTTTTCAGTAAGTCAGGCAAGTGATCCTTTAGAGTTAAACTATATGGCAAGGCTAGGAAATGCTAACATGTGTGTAGGTTTCTCTCATGTTTAATCTACTCTTGAGAGAATTAATTCATTACAGAAAGAGATAACAGGAAGTTGTTCAATATCAAGCACATATCTTGACATTATCAGGACACTGGAAAATGAAGATAAGCCATATTTGCAATGTCATGCTATCATCTATTGAGCTGTGTCCACATATATACATTGATTTTCTGATTTTTAGGAACAGTACATTATATTAAGCATTATATGTAACTTTGCTTTCAGTGTAGTCTTCATATCACAGTGCTGGACAGCCAACATGTTGAAATGCAATCACAACAAAGATAGATGGCAATCTCAGCAGGTGCTGACTGTTTGTAGCATAGCTACACATTGTTCCTATTCCTAGATAAGTTCCTATAACCCCCCCCCACATTTTTTACATCACTGGTCATGGGCATTAGTAATATTAGATAATTTTCTTTACTTTTTTGTGTGTGTGTGTGTGTGTGTGTGTATGCGTGCACATGTGAGTGTCTGTTCAAGTCTTATGTTTGTTCAGAAATCAGATAATTCCAGCATTCAAAAATCCCAAACAATCAGCTTTTGGGACTTTTAATATATTAAAACTAATAACAGTTTTAATATATTAAAAGAAGTCCCAAATATATTATATATATATATATTAAAACATATGTAATTTACTTTTAATTGCCAAGGCAATTATGTTGCAGATAGACAATCATATAGAGTAAGATACCCTATATGATTTTCATAAATCATATAGAGTATAAATCATGATTTTCTGAAATGTCTCTCACTATCATGTATGGTTATTCAGATAATCCAAACTAAATAAGGCTATGTGGTGAGTGCATTCTGTTGGTAAATTGTGTGTGTGTGTGTGTGTGTGTTCGTTCTCTGGCCAGTTTCTCATGCGAAATGAAAACTATGGATTCTGAAAGCATCACAATATGTATTTATGAGATTCTCAGCCATATGAAAAAGTTTTGTGTAGCTCTTATTGTAATGTATTTGATCATCTATGTTTAAAATACAGTAACTATTTACTGTGATCATATTTTGATTCTTTAAGACACTTATTTCCCTTGGACAAATGTTTCATAAGAATTCAGTGGAACATTTATGCATGTCCTTACAATTATACAGTAATTTTGATGAAAATTGTCTGGATTTAATTATAACTGAAGGAGAAAAAAAGTAAAGTTCTCTGAAGACACGGCCAAGCTGCATTCAAAGATCTTAATATAAAATCAAAACAAAGAGAAAAAGATTTCTTAAAATAATGGTGGCCCAATACAATCACTCATTTTTAAGGGATTAACATAATATCAATCCAACAAATAAGTTATTCTTTTAATTCAGCTATCCCACATCAAGCATATCTTCTGATGAATCTTTGTTCTCTTTAGTTTACTATGTGATTCTCAAACATATCTGAATTCCTAATATAGATGAATGATAAAGAAAGAATTTTGCTCATCTAATAATTCAGTGTTTCTAATAAAAGACAGCATACTATGTTTTCAGTGACTAGAAGAGGCAATTTATAAGCCTACCAGCAAAAGAGACTATGCCATGTAATATATACAGTGTAATTTTATGATTAAAGAAATTAAGATAAACAGACAAATACAAGTTGGTAAAAACAATCAATAAACAAGGTATTTTATGTTCAAATTAAAAGAAAATTTTAGACTGGGTAAAACAATGTGTTTTACCCAGTTAATTTTTAAGAAATAGTTGATTTTTTTTTGGGTTTTTTTTTTCAGTGAAACAAAAAAAATTAGACTTAAACAAAGATTATAGGCTCTCAACAGTAGTCACATTCACTTCTGAGAATTACCAAAATAAACAGCCAAGTGCAGCATCTTATCGGAAATTTTAAAAGCAATCTTCTAAGCTATTTTGACACACTAGGAATGTTACGCAAGTTAAGAGCGATTATTTGAAGCAGAGTTTACACATTTTCTCAGTGTAAAGAAGACAAAAAAAAATTGTTTAAACTTTTTTTAAAAAATTCTTATTATTCTTATCACGTTAGTACAATAAAACCATTTCTAGTGTGTAAAATATGCATTTAAAAAAATTTTTTTTTTTTTTTTTAAGTGAGAGTGCTTTACAGTATTCATTTCATCTAGCCAGATGTGCAAAGTAACAGAGCTAAATCAGAATGCACTACCATGTGATGGCAAAATTACAAATGACTGACAGGAATTTATTTTGATATATACACATATATATATATTCGCATATTTAGTGAAGAAACATCTATATATATATATATATAAAAAAAAGAAGAGGTCTCTTCACAGAAGTTACTACTGGGTTTTTAAAAATGCTTAATGAAATGGAACATGGGTAAGCCTAACCATGTTAGCATCTCCTTTCAATTGGGTTTGGGGTAGGCCACAAGGTCGTTAACGTTGATGCAGGAAAATTCTACAGCGTCATCCATGTCAGTCACCAGGTCCATGCTAATCAGGTCGTAGTCCAATTCAGGTACTCGCATCGCGGCACTGCCAAAGATAAATCATATACATATTAGGTCCCCACCCTCGCTAACTCCCTTTTAATAAACATGCATAGTGCATTCTGACAGCTCTTCATGCTTAACAAAGTTAACTTGTGTGTTATGTTAATTTTAAATTATTTTAAATTTATTCAGTGGATTTTCAAATTTAATAATAACTACATTTTTTTAAAATATTTCATCACAATTTATAAATATGTCTTATTATAATAATACTGAACAAAAGTTTTATTTTTCATATTCAACCAAACAAAACAACTGAAAGTTGTTAGACAAAAATTAATAAATTCAATATAATACATCAAGCACACTAAAGTATGATTTTTATCACAAACTCATCTACACAGCAACCACTATTCTTAAATTATTTTAAGATATTTGGATATAAATTTGATACAAATAATTAATAATTAAAGCTATAGAGAAATTTAATTTTACTATTATTTGGTTGTTATGATCAGGATTTCCATCCAGAGAAATTTAAGAATAATAGAGATTGCTGCTGAGGTATAGGATGCATATCATGTCTGCACCAACTAACAGGTACATATTCTAAAATATTTCAAGCTCTTTACTTGCTTGATTCACCTATGTAAATGATTATATTAGCTTGAGAACATTGTTTTAATTCGACACTAAACGTCCAATTTTACAACATTAATAACTGAAAATTTTCAGCAATTTAACATGGCAATACTATTAGAAAATAAAATAATATTTTGTACTGAAAAATGTTAGTCATTACAATATTATATTTGCTTCTTTGAGAAAATTATGGAGCTTGAAATATCCATGAATGCATAAAACAAAGTAATGTATTATTACTGTGTGTATATTAATAAAATTTCATAAAGGAAGTGAATGTGGACAGATATGGCTGAAAAACAGCCTTGAATGCAGAAGATACTAATGGACTATTATTGTGTATCAATTAAATTTCATAAAAGCAGTGAAATGAGCTGATTCTTAAGTCTGTGTGTACAGTGTGTATCCCCCCTGCTCCACACACACACACACACACACACACACACACACACACACACACACACACACACACACACACACTTGTCACCATTTTTTGTAGGGAAGAAAAAAAAAGAGTTCATAAAAAACAGTAAAACATGCAACATAGTGGACTTGGTTAATTTACTTCCTACCAAAACAAGGCAGTGATATATCTCACATGTACTGCATCTATAAATTTTGAAATTTAAATTAAAAAAAAATCTGCAGTAAAAAACAATGATTTTTGTAATTACACATTTCATTTACTATGCATACCATTAAAAAATGTGTTTTATCCAGTGTGTTTTTCCTCTTTCTCTTGGAAATAACTGTTCTATAAAGGTGAAAAGATAGAATGTCATTAGAAAGTTTAAATACATATTTTTAGATGTTTATATTTTAATGAAGTAACTTAAGTGACTTGTTCCAGTGAGGGTTAAATAGTAATTTCCCAGCTAAAATATCAGTTGCACTTGTCTGGTTGAAAACTTTAAGTAAAAACTTTTGATCACTGACCACATTATACGGCTTAAACAAAAGAACTGAGAACTTGAAATATATATATATATGAATTATGTAGAGACTGTGTAAAGTTGTAAGTACATGTCCCATTCACATTCTATACATACTGATATATGCAAATATAAATAATCTTTCGATTATTTTAGTTGCACATAATTAAAGAAATAAAAGGAGATGAAAGAATATTGCTTAGGGTTATTAATATGGATGTGTAAATTCCAACTCTGATGGGACAAGAATATACACAAAAAATTTTTAAAAAATAAAAAATTAAATATGCAAGCATTTTTAAGCAAAATTTTAACAAGTAAAGTGATTAGTAATAACACTTGTTTGCATGCAATCAAAATATGTAATCCTACTTGATATAAATTAATAAAAATTTAATACAAATAGTCTCATAATTCTGGCAAATAGTTTTATTTAAAACAATTCCTTTGGTACAACAACAAAATAGTTTATTGTAAAAGAACACAACTTATTTGCAAATTATTATAATTCAACATAGTTAAAATTCTTTAAATTTCAAATGCTATTTGCAGCATGCAATTTCAACTTTAAGGTGATCTCTTAATTTTATTTTGCTTTAAAAATGTATAAAAACTATTATATGAACATTTGAAATTTTATAAACAAGGAAAATTTTAGTTACTACTATACAAACCATAGCTAAGAAGTTCTAGCAACACCACAAATGGCTATAAAAAGAATGTCTAGTCTGCTGATCCATAAAGATATCAGCAAGGAATATAAATTGGTTACACAAAAATATTTCACAATAAAGTTCACTGCTTTTGTGCAACACTATAGCAAGTGTTTCAAAAGATTTGGTATAAAGAGCTAATTCTGCTCAAAACATCATCCTATTAGATGACAAAAAGACATCTTAAGGCAACTGATACATACATACATAAAAAAAAGAAGAAAAAAAAAAAAAAAAAGAGGAACACTTTGGCCAGCCAAGTGCCACAATGCAATGATGATATGTTCTTATGCTCTTAGAGAAAGGAATTTAATTCCTTCATTCATGTGAGATGTTATACTATAATAAAACAAAGACTGTGTGAAAAGAGAAGAAGAGAAATAAATCAACATGCCACATAAAATTATGATTAGGTTTTCCAACAAGCACCTTTACAGTACAAATGCATCAGATTGTGTGGCTCATGTGAAGTATTATTAATAAAAGCCCCCCGGCCTCCTACTTTTCGCCTCAGCTGTCCTTTTCAAACATTCACCGGATTGTAGTAGGGGAAAACATATCACAGGATATAATCTACCGGATATGCCATAAGCATTTCTACATGCTTCCACAGATGCTCAACTTCAGCTTATCACAAATGAGCAGA
Organism: Typopeltis vanoorti; assembly: GCF_054136105.1. Taxonomy (NCBI): domain Eukaryota; kingdom Metazoa; phylum Arthropoda; class Arachnida; order Uropygi; family Thelyphonidae; genus Typopeltis; species Typopeltis vanoorti. The sequence goes on from NC_143570.1 coordinate 10,123,013, forward strand.
CTGATTAAAAGGTGGTCCCAAAATAAAATGGAGCCCAGCAGCACTTGTATCAATAAAATATTTTCACCCAGGTGACTAGCCCACCTTCCCATATTGCAGTGGTGCTAAAATCACTTACTGCATAGTCTGGTCTCCACCACTACTCATATCATGAAAGGCCGGATCTGGAGAATGGGGATGCATCACAGATTGAGGTGTAGCGGGATAACTATCCATGCCACTTAAAGGCCACCTGTAATTTAAATATTAATTATGTAAACAAAATACTGCCAACAGAATATTTTTTCGGCAAAATAAATATGCTCCATTCTGAAAAAATATTGTCTTTGATTGGATTAATTATAAACTGAATATGAAGAAAGAGTCAAAAACTACTCTATCAACTTTTACGATTGTTATAAATTGGTTACTACATAATAGTATTTATTTCTAATTTGCTATTCACAGTTCTAAAATGCAGAAGTGCTATTTAAAATTATAATTAAGATGTGACACTTTAGAAAATAAAAATACTTCAAAATAAATCTTGTATAGCATTTTTAAAGCTGGCTGGAAAAAAACATTTACATTTAAATTAGGCAAAAAGTCAGAAACAGAAATAACAATAATAATAATAAAGAAATACTTCCACTACGAAGCACAAGTATTCACCAACCTCTCCCAAAAAAACAGTCTTTCCCCATTTCATGAAAAAAAAAAAAAAAAAAAACGTGTGGCCAAAATTCTTTTCAAATATCCACCCCACTAACCAGTAACTGAAATGCCATGGTACAGGAAACTTGAAGTTATTTAATATAAACCAAAAAAAAAATCTTAGTAAAGGTGTCCCTAACAAGTTAGAATTCTTCATAGTACTTCACAAGTGCAGTATGGAAAAAAAAAAAGTTTTTGTCCAGCCAGTTTTTAACATTAAATAACTGCTATTATATTGAAAATCAATAAATGGATAATATCAACTATATCAACTCACAAGATATCCATATACATATATATATTTGAGAAATCTGATCTATATTAGAAATAGAAGTGGCATAATTGTGTGGTTGTATAACACAATCCATAAAAATAATTATCAAAGTTTTCTGAAAGATTCAGTTATACATGAATGTCAAGGAGTATATAATGAAGAAGAGGGTGGGGGGTCCTCAGGATGAATCAACGAGATCAGGTTTGATATAAAAAAAGTCAAGAATGTGAATAGCAATTATTATGAATGACAATAAAAAAAAATATGGATGCTATATATATATATATATATATGTATAAACAATAAAAACAAAAGAGGAACAGGTGTAACTCTTGGCTTTTCATAACTAGAAAATTTACCCAAATGTTATACTCAGATAAATAACAATTATAGTTATTTACTAGCTAGTAATTCTTCATTTTATGTTGTACATTTCTGATGTAAAATTCTCTTCTCTCTCTCTCTCTCTATCTATATATATATATAAAACTCACTTCAAACATTCACCACACTGCATGTTGTTAAACTAAATATTTATTTAATAAAATACATTTATTGGCCTACATAATCTTCATTTGGCACTAATTTCGGCAAGTCTCTACTGAAGTTGGGCCACTTCAGTAGAATTCTCATCAATAGTAGTGAAGTAATCTGATGGATTATTTCTTTCCTCTCCCTCCCAAATTTAAGAATCACATCAAAGTCTGATGGAACTGTGTCGGGACTATATACAGGGAGATTGAGAGAAAGCACTTACCACCATATTTTTTCATAAGATCTGATACTTGATGTAAACATGGTGTCACTCATTGTGCAATATCTGACCCGAGTCAGATTCTTCCCATTTTGAAGTTTTACTGTAGAATAAGAACATCAGAAACATAAAATGAACACCTAATATGTGCTCTGTCTGGCACAAACACAAGCTAACATGAAAGTAGAAACTACTGTCATTCAACTGACAACACGCGCAGTATGATGAACTTTTGAATTCATCCAGGTACAAAACTATCCTCAATATCACCAACTTATGCAATGAAAACTATTAGAGTCATTTCTGTTAATCAATCAGCAGACTAGTAATTAAATAATCCGCTGGCTGGTCTATTTGTCTGAGTCAGTTACCAAACCTGCATCCAAGATAAGTGAATGCAGGTAGGCAAATAAAAGCAATGATTATTGACAAGCATCAGTGAATAAGAAGCAAAGTTTACTACAAATCTGACTGATCTATTGTATAACAGTTTATTACTTGGATTCCTGATTTTTACTGAATTGCTCACATGGTCATGTAAACAATATCTATGATCAGAAACCACAAAATTTGTATTAGTTGAGAGGGTTTATTTTAGAGATTGTTGGTCAGATGATTTAAACTTTCTCAAACAATTACTTAGTAATACGTTATACTTAAATACCTCAACACGAAAATCCAAATGTTATTTACAAAAATCACGAAATACACGCTACATGTGTTTGCAGACACATCACGCCATCTAATGGCAGTTAACAAGAATCAAAATCATTGATTTAATTTTGGTATACTCTTGGATCTGGTTCACTGAAGAGAACTCAAAAAAAGGTTAGAAAACAGCCTAGGCAGTGAGTGATGTGTGTGTTAAGATTATTTTCATAAAAACAAATGAAAACATGACTAATATCTACAGGAATTCAATGTAGCTAAACAAAATGAACTCACACTTGATTAGTTGAATCAAGTGTGAGCTTTTGGCCAGGAAGTGAACAAAGTCACTTCCTGGCCAAAAGAAATTGTCAAAAAACTCAAACCCTTGCACGTTAAAACACCCAGAATATATGGTGCTCCTAAAATACACAAACAAGATACACCTTTGCGTCCTATTGTAGATAGTACAAACAGTCCTACATATAAACTAGCTAAACATTTAGCCAAATTACTAACCACTTACACAAACAATTCTTCCTCTTTTGTTAAAAATTCTACCCACCTAAAAAGTATTTTAGAAAACCACACCTTAAATAGTTCAGACCTAATGGTGAGTTTTGATATCACCTCATTATTCACTAATGTACCACTGAGTGAAACACTTAACTTACTAAATTCACAATTTCTCCCAGATATATTTCAGCTATTTAAATTCACAGTACAGGCAGGTTATTTTACTTGGAAAGGGAAAATATACAAACAATTAAATGGGACAGCTATGGGTTCGCCCCTCTCCCCCCCCCCCCAGCCAATTTCTACATAGAGCATCTGGAAAAATTAGCTATCAATACAGCTACTCTCAAACCTAGTCTCTGGCTACGCTATGTTGATGATATGTTTGCTATTTGGCCACATGGCCCAGACACATTGAACACATTTTTAGTGCATCTAAATAGCCAGCACCCTAAAATCCACTTTACAATGGAATTAGAAGCCAATGACTGCCTACCCTTCCTGGACACATTGATCACACGTCTTCCAGAAAGTTCCTTATCATTTTCGGTTTATAGAAAACCCACACATACAGGGAGATACTTAGACAAACAATCACACCATCACCCTTCTCAACAATATGGTATCTTAAAAACACTAACCCATAGAGCTAGAGCAATCTGTTCCAATGACATTGCTCTCACTGTTGTACTTTCTCACCTACAACACACCTTCTTAACCAACGGTTATAATCCCCATAAAATAGATAACATATTAAATGCAACCCAGAAATCCCCTCTATCTACCACAGAAGACTACAACAAAACTATCACTATCCCATACATTAAAGGCACATCAGAAAAGATATCTAGGGTGCTTAACAAACACGAACTACGCGCAGTATTTAAACCTTATATAAAATTAGCAACTCTCATCCGTTCACCTAAGGACAAATGCACTCCTTTATCATATACTCCTGGATGTGATAAATGCACTCCTTTATCACATCCAGGAGTATATGAAGTGCCCTGTTCTTGCCATCAAGCCTACTACGGACAGACAGGAAGAACTGTGGACATCCGCCTCAGTGAACACAAAAAATATATCCGACACTTTCGCTATGGCAAGTCGGGTCTAGCAGACCATGCTTTGGATACCCCTGCACACAGGATCAATTGGAAAGAAGCAAAAATAATGCACAGAAGCTTCTACATGTCAGAGAGGTTGTTCTTGGAATCAACAGAAGTCTTAAAACATACTCCAAACCTTAACAAGTATGGCTGTATAAATCTACCAAAGATTTGGGAGACAGTCATCTTAAGACCAAATTAACATTTATTACTTTTATTTTATTTCATTTCATTATTTCATTTTTTCAAACTTTCTAAGACTATCATTTGGACTACTATTTCAAAACTTTGAATTTTTATTTTTATTTTTTTTAAAACCTAGATGACGCCATATTAGGACTTTAGTCTTGTGTTGCACGCTGCAATTACTTTTACTAGCCCCACTGTTACACCAGATTGTGGTTGTTTTGCATTTGTAACAAACTTTGTGTAGTGTGCTCTGAAGATCTTCTTCTTCTTCTTCTTCTTCTAAGCGTTATTCCCACTTCCTATGCAGGGTCCGCGTGTTACTTTAGATGCGACTTCTTGTTAGTACTACTCCCAACTGACCTGTCGCCTGGCCTGCCGCTGGGGGGGGGGGGGGGGGTATATTTTTGACTGTAGAGGCGTATGTTCACGGAGCCGGTTTGCGGGATGAAAAACGCCAGATAAACTGGCAGAAAAAACCCTACTGACCGCGCCCAAGACCGGCTAACTTGGCTATGCCTGAGGAAGATCCTCAAATTCCTCACGTCTACAATGGGATCGAACCTGGGACACTCCTTCCCCAGGCATATGGTTGCGAAGCGCAAAGCCACTAGGCTAACCGCGCATTGTGTGCTCTGAAGATGCTGGATATAATACCAGCGAAATATTAACTTTTAAGTTAATAAATAGTTATTTTCTTAATCATCTGTGTTCATATCAAACCGTGAAATCTATTACAAACATGTCTAACGAACACATAAGCCTATCCACGCGGATAATCCAAGAGAACTGCTCTAAAGACCACACCCAATACTGTCGAAAGCCACTTCAGGCCTCCAAATAAGTATGCTGGTGGTCTCACATCTCACATAATAAGTGATGGTGCAGTTTATTTGGGGAAGGAAGGGGACAGTACTACTAATGACTGCATGATGGTGATGGTATAAATAGCAGAAAATGGATTTGAGGCTGTGTTGTGAGACAGAGGTTAACAGTACAAAATATACAATTAGATGCTACTACAGAACAAGATCACCTGAAGAAGACTGTTGTGAAATGCATAAATATAAATCACGTGGATACAAGGAGGACCATCATCATCATTATGGGTGATTCTGACTCTAGAAATATAGAGTGGAGAGAGGAGAGTGATTGCAGTTGGTTTGTAGTCCACTGGTGTAAAGTTATAACAGTACATAAGGTAATAAAAAATAAATACAGGAGGTCCTCGAGTTACGTCGAAGATCCAATCCTACATAAGGCGATTTTCATGCAAGTCGGAATTACCATAGCCTAAGTTACTTACTTAACCTAAAACACCCTAAAGTTATACGTATATATCAAGAAACAGAACTAGGCCATAGGAAAATGAAAGGGAGAACATAATTACTGTATAGTACAAAAAAATGACAAAAATGAAACTGTAATAAAAAACTTCCAAACCTCCACTTCCAAATTTATCTGCTTCCCCAGGGCAACAACCTTCAATGTGACAGCCTCAACTGTCTCCTCATAGCCATGGAAATCATCCACAAACTGGGGACACAGTTTTTTCCACACACCATTCAAATTTGTCTGCTTCACTTTATCCCAAGCATGCTCAATGTTTTGTGTGGCATTATAAATGCTATACGATTTCCAAAAGTCTTTGAGGGTTAAGTTCCTGTTTTTTTCCATTGACCTGAAAGCCATAGCAAATGTCCTGTGGAGGTAGTAGGCCTTAAAGGAAGCAATAACACCCTGGTCCATAGGCTGCAAAAGGGCTGTGGTGTTTGGTGGAAGGTAAACTACCTTAACATTAGGGTGAAAGTCATCCAAGTGGACAGGGTGACCAGGAGCATTGTCTAGCGCTAACAATGCCTTAAAGGGCAGACCCTTGGCTGTACAGTACCTCTGAACTTCTGGAACAAAATGGTTGGTAAACCCCTCAAAGATTTGAAGTGTCACCCATGCCTTCTTATTGGACCTCCAGATGACAGGCAGTTGACCCTTCCAAATGCCCTTTAGTGCCCTTGGATTTTCAGCCTGAGAGACCAACAAGGGCTTCAGTTTTAAGTCGCCAGCAGCATTAGCCCCAAGAAGCAAAGTCAGTCTCTCCTTACCAGCTTTATGGCCTGGTGCTGCCTTCTCCTCATTGGTAATATAAGTACGATTAGGCATACATTTCCAAAATAGGCCTGTCTTGTCCACATTAAACACTTGTTGAGCACTGTAGCCCCCTCCTTTATTATCTCAGCCAACCCCTCAGGAAACTCACCAGCTGCTTCACCCTGCACCTTAACGTTATGTAAATTTCCCCGAGTCTTAAACTGCATAAACCAACCTTTACTAGCATTAAACTCTTCACCTGCACTCGTTTCCCACCCTTTCACTTTTCAATGCCTCAAACAATCTTTTTGCCTTTTCTTGAATTAACACGAGGCTAATTGGGATATGCCGTTGATGCTGGTCTTCCAGCCAAAGAACAAGAAGCCTTTCCATCTCAATCATGAGACTACTACATTTTTTCGTAATCACAGTCGATTTCATGGACGGCAATCCTTTCACGTGTGCAAGGATGCAAACTTTATCCTTGATAATAGTCCCGACAGTGGTATGACTTAAGTTCAACGCACGGCCGATGTTCGTTGCCGTTTCTCCCTTTTTTCGCCCTTTTAATAATGTTTAATTTCACTTCTAATGTAATGGCTTTCCTTTTCTTCAACAACTGCCATCGGAAGAGTCTGCCTTACGTTTGGGAGCCATATTGAAGGGTAAAAAGTCACAAAAAAAAAAAAAAAAACACAAACATAAAGTGAGAGAGTGGATGTAAACAAAGCACGCGGTACCCAAAGAGTGCATGCTGGGAACCAAGCGATGCCACCTCTCCCAAACAAACGGCATGTAACGGCATATTCTTCCGCCGCGCTCACAAACAAGTTCGCCCGCGATGTTTGAATTTTACGTTGCGCTGCTTCAAGTCGAAATTTATTTTTAAAATTATTTATGGGATTACCACTGTAAAGTCGAAACGATGCATGTCGAGGACGACATAGGTCGAGGACCTCCTGTAGTTTAAATAAGTAAATAGCATGCTATGTAGAAGAAAGCAATTTTTTTTTAAAATTGGGCAATGCTGTATCTACATATAAATTGCATTTATGATCAAATTTATTTATACAAATTAACTCTTTGTAAAAAGTTAAAAATTTCATGCAATTTGTACAAGTCTGATAAGATCTAAATGAGTATATATTGCTCAACAAAATTAGTAAAAACTACATTCACAGTTGAGTGAAACAGAGGCACTATGCCAAAACATGGCATGTGGTAAAATGAGTGTTAGATTGTTCACATATAGGTGGGTCATCAGTATTCAACAAGTAAGAATATGTAAAGTGACAGTGACCCATAAAGTGCCTAGAGGAAGTACAACTTCCTGTCTTCTTTTTCTAGAGATTAGACTGACAATAGTGCTTTTTTTTCAGCCATAATCTTGTGCAATTTATTCATTAGTGCTTCTTAACAGGGTGACAGCCATCGATTAATTAACTTTACTTTCATTAAATGTCTGTAGAGGAATGCCTAACAGCATACAGAGAAGGTATGAGCTGACCTAGCAGCTGCATGTACAGTCTGAACATCTCATCTAAAAGCAATGAATGTGGATCACACAGAGGAGAAAAGATGGCTTGTAAAGAAATCAACGAGTCTGTGCATATACATTTTTTAGTAGTGGTTTTCTTTTATGTATACAAATGCAAGCTGGATGGTATGCAGCACAGCAGTACAATTATTATATTCAAGTGGAATATGATGAGACAAGGTGGTCTGAAAAGACAGCAGCACAAACCAAAAGAGGGCTCTGAGCCTGACTCCCATAGGTAAGACCTAGATAAATATTGAAAATGGTCTGGGTAGTGAAACTTCTCATAATGCATAATAACATACACTTCTATAAGCAAGTGTGCTTTACATCATTATTGTTGTTGTTGTCTAGTCCTATCATCCCTACTAACCACACTTTTATTACTCAACTACCATGGATAACCATTTATTTTGTCCTCCTAGCCAAGTTCCCTTGAATAAATCCTATAAACCCCCTTAATTAACTTAAATGTTTCCATCATATCCCTCTCTTTTTAACCTATTAACCAACTTCTGCAATCCACACACACACTCAATCTTTTCTTGTAGGGCACACTCCACAGACAGCTCATCATCTTAGTCACTCACCTCCGAATCCCCTCCACCTCTTCCTCATTTCCAAGTAATCCAGGAGATCAGACCTGAGCACAATAATCCAGATGTAGACATATAGAGATCTTATAAAGAGGAATAACAACTTCTTTATCTCAACTTGTGAGACCTCACATAAGGAAATGTGTTCTTCAATAGCCAAGTAAACTTATAGGCAACCTTAGCAATATGCCCTCTAAACTTCAACTCACTGTCTACCACCATCGAAAAATCCCTAGCTTCATCTATTTCCTGGAGTATAGTTCCATCAATGTAGTACACAGCTTGTAATCAATTTATTCCAAAATGCATAACTTTATAGTTCTCCACATTAAACTGACACCCATTATCTTTTGCTTGTACCGAAAGCATATTTAAACCATCCTGCAAGCTCTCCACATCACCTTGATTAACTATTACTCTACGAAATTTTGCATCAGCAACAACTGAATATTTCATTTTGGATTATCTCCTATATAATTTATGTACAAATTAAATAAAATTAAAAAAAAAAAATTACAAATTAAACAGTAGTGGTTTAATTTCTAGCACAGAACCTTGTGGCACACTACTAGACACTCTTTTTCCATGTACTTTTTTGATATCTGTCCATCAGCCACCCTCTTATCCACATAACCAATGCTATGTCCATTCCCATTTGTTCTAGTATTCTTTTTGACCAATTTTAATAGTATTTTATCACTACTCCTGATTGGTCTATAATTTGCTACTGCAGTCTTAGAACCTCTCTTATGCAAAGGAATTATTTGGTCTTCTTTTCACTTCGATGGAACTCCACAGAGCAGAGACTTAAATTTAAGAGCTTAGTCAGAGGCATTGCCAGTTTCCTTGTGAATTCTAGCAAACTGATATCCCATCTAATCCCACAGCATATTTACATTGAGATTCTACAAAAACTCAAAAACCTCCAATTCATCCACCTCTGTTCCCACATCAGCTTCTCTTACATATATCACAGCAGTAGCTATACCTAGATTATGGGATACTAAAGCAACTTAGTATCCCATTTTCATCCAAGAACTCATTAAAGAAGCATTGTCCTCAGCAAAAGGAGTAAAATCAATGGAAGACCAATCACATATATCACATATGCAGATGATGTAGTAATTATTACAGATAACAAATCAAATCTCCAATACCAGCTTGCAAAATTACAAGAAACCTACAGAAATTATATGATTATAACTTCAAGTAAAGATAATGAAAATTGGAAGACACACAGAAGATACAGTTAACACAGGAAACCATAGAACACATTAATGGTTTTAATTACCTAGAAGCATATTTAACTTCAAATTTAAATGACGTAGCAAAAATAAAACGCACACTCTCTATAGCATGGTCAACGATGAATAAACTTACTAAAATTTAGAAGGTGGTGATTCAATACTCTTATCATCCAAGTGCAAACATGATACCATTAGACTGATCTTAATTTCTCAATCTTTCTCTTTTCTTAAAATTCTTTCTTTCTTTTTTTTTTTTTAAGTTAAACTTCAACAAAAATTATTTCTCTACATTAGTGTGATGTGTTGAGCAATCAGCTTTCTGTTTCTTCTCGTTCATCAACAGCTTCATTAATCATTTCCTTACACTTTTAATCTGATTGCTTTACAGTTCCTGGGGATTTGGAACCTAAAATTGCCTTCTCAATTTGACTTAGAGGGTGGTAGGTATTCTTTTTAATTTTATATCCTAAATACTAAATCTCCTTCAAGAAATTGCATTTTGAACACTCGGTGACAGATTTGCATCTGCTAATTTATTTGCTACAGAAAAGAGAAGATTAAAATGTTCATATCCCTTAAAGTAAATTAGAACAATATGAAATACAGAATCTCCATTTCCTAAATATTCAACTAAAACCAACCCTTCATAATTCTTAAGGTGTGAAGAATTCCTTACACCTTAACACATACAACATAACTAATACTTCTGCCAGTTGGAATAAAATGCAAAGATCTTTGATCTTCCTATCTCAAAGGAAACTGAAAATAGCCTGGGTTCAGATCAAGCTTTGAAAAGTGACACAGTCCATCAAGATTAAAAATTACTCGATCTTGCACAAAAGAAAGTTAATAGGTTAAGTAACGTTATTTACTGCTTTAAGATCAAAGATAAATCTTAAATTTTCATTTGGCTTTTGAATTAGAAGAAAAGGATTGTTTCAATTAGAAGCTGGCTCCTCAAATGATGCTTGCATTTTCATAATCAAGCAGTAGCTTGATTATGAATTTAGATACCATTTAACATAAACAGGAGTAATGAGTAGTTACATGCACTGAATGTTCTACTTGATTAGTGCATGTCATTGAGATAGATGATATATTGTTACCCAAGTTTTTCATGAAGCCCCTCTAGCATGCTTATTTTATTTAGAAGCACCCTAAGTTTAGAACTTGCTGGCTCAGACCTGCAATTTAGTGATTAAAATTGCATTAATTTAAATAAATTATAATAGTGGAATAAACTCACGTAAAATATTATTTTATTAGTATAATTTTCACTTAAGTATCAAAGGGGCCTCTTCAGTACATGTAAAAAGCTAATCGAACAATAACTGAAAATCCCAAAAAGTGCCACCTAAGTAGCTAATGTAAGATAACTGAAAAAGGTCATTTAATATTTTACAGTTTATCATAATAGCATAATTTATCCATATGCCTCAATTATAAATAAAATAAAATAAATAGTAGAAGTATTGCAGTTTCACTCTAAATATAATTTTAAAGTAAGTTTTTCAAAATGCATTATCTATTGATGATTTAATGTAACTTAATGCAATTTCATAATAGTTTTAATTACTATCACAGGTCTAAGCCAGGAATTTCAAAACTTCAAGGTGATTCCAAACAAAAATAAGTATGATATGTTATATTGATATTTGAGTTAGGTTCTGCATTAACAGTAACCATCTCTCTACACATTAATCAGCTGAACTTCATTTTTAAGAGAAATATAAAAAATTTTACTCTCCTCTGCTCTATCAAAATTATAGTATGATTCACATAATCACATACTTTCAAAGAAAATCAGATCCTAGAATAATGTACACTAAGGTATCACAGTACAAATCAACATTAGCAGGCATTTACAAGTTTTGTAGCACACAACTCTGAGTTAAATATTCCTTTAATTCATTTTAGAAATTATGGATTTTACAACTGTGTTATAAAAAACTCTTTTAATTTCCCAACGTTTCAATCTTCATATTAAGCTCATCATCTGGAGCATATACAATATACAGGACAAGCTGAGTTACATTACATACAGTAAGCTAGAGAAACAATGATTTGATCACAGTTTATTATTCTACTGGCTATTGTGATTTGATCACAGGTTATTCTACTCTAGTGGGAAAAAAATAATAATTATTTAGAAACTACATCAAGCTAAATTCTATTTATGATAACATGAATAAACATTCTTTCTTATAGATAGAGTTTTCTTTCAGTAACAATGATGTCCTATTTTTAGCATTACAATTGTTATTTTTGATTTAGGATCCTAGATTATCTACAGTCCTGTTTATAGTTACTCTTAGAGAGGGAAGGTTTCATGGGTTGAATATGTGTCTTCCATATGTTTGGGATTTTTAGACCATCATTATTGTTCAGATTGGAGTGGTTGATAATAATAAAAGATTGCCAGAAGGAAGATGTGTGACAAGTGTATCTAGAAATGGAAGTGTGTTCTGCTTTTCAATCTCAATTGTGAACTGTATGTGTTGTGTTGTTTGTTTAGGTGTCCACCTAAACAAACAACTCTTGTCACACGTCTTCCTTTTGGCAATCTTTCCTTCACTGTTTACCGGAAACCGACACATATTGGCCAATATGTACATATAAACTCCTGCCACCACCACCCAACACAAAAACTAGGTGTCATTAATATTCTAAAAAACAGATCTTTGAAGATCTGCTCCAATGCACTGAAAGACAAATTTAAAGTTATCAGCAATACTTTTCTAAAAAAATGGTTACAGCCAAAACACTATTAACAAAATTCTGTACAAGACCTCAATAAAAAAACAAAGATAAACCAGACTACAATAAAATTATAACCATTCCTTATATTAAAGGGACATCAGATAAAATAAACAGAATACTAAAAAAATACAATCTCAAAGCCACCTTTAAACATCCTGCAAAATTAAAAATCTTACTCAACTCATCCAAAGACCCACTCTCTCCGCTGGCCCACTGTGAAGTATGCTGTATTTATTGCACCTATAACATACAATATATAGGGGGAACAGGATGCACAATTCCTATCAGACAAAAAGAGCATAAACGACACATTAAATATAATAATTATGGTGAAGCTGGCCTTTCTGATCATGCCCTGTGAACACCTTACATAGAATTGACTGGAAAAGCACTAGTTGTCTACATCACACCAAAACATGGTATGAACACAAATTTAAGGAAGCCTGTGAGATTATTATCAACCACCCCATCCACCTAAACAAACTACACAAATGCATACAGTTCACAATTGAGATTGAAAAACAGAACACACTTCCATTTCTAGATACACTTGTCACACGTCTTCCTTCTGGCAATCTTTCCTTCACTGTTTACCAGAAATCGACACATACTAGCCAATATATACACATAAACTCCTACCACCACCCAACACAAAAACTAGGTGTCATTAATACTTTAAAAAACAGGGCTCTGAAGATCTGCTCCAGTGAACATGCACTGAAAGATAAATTTAAAGTTATCAGCAATACTTTTCAAAAAAATGATTACAGCCAAAACACTATTAACAAAATTCTGTACAAGACCTCAATAAAAACAAAGACAAACCAGACTACAATAAAACTATAACCATTCCTTAATTTAAAGGGACATCAGATAAAATAAACAGAATACTACAAAAAATACAACATCAAAGCCACCTTTAAACCTCCTGCAAAATTAAAAAGCTTACTCAACTCATCCAAAGACCCACTCCCTCCACTGGCCCACCCTGGAGTATACTGTATTTATTGCACCTGTAATATACCATATATAGGGGAAACAGGACGCACAATTCCTATCAGACAAAAAAAGAACATAAACGACACATTAAATATAATAATTATGGGGAAACTGGCCTTTCTGATCATGCCCTGTGAACACCTTACATAGAATTGACTGGAAAAGCACTAGTTGTCTACATCACACCAAAACATGGTATGAACACAAATTTAAGGAAGCCTGTGAGATTATTATCAATAATCCCGATCTGAACAATAGTGATGGTCTAAAAATCCCAAACACATGGAAGGCACATATTCAACCAACGGAACCTTCCTTTCTAAGAGTAACTATAAACAGGACTGTAGATAATCCAGGATCCTAAATCAAAAATAACAATTGTAATGCTAAAAATAGTTGTTTTCTTTCAGTCATCGTTGTTACTGAAAGAAAATTCTATCTATAAGAAAGAATGTTTATTCACGTTATCATAAATAGAATTTAGCTTGATGTAGTTTCTAAATAATTAATTTTTTTTTCCCCACTAGAGTAGAATAACCTGTGATTAAATCATTGTTTCTCTAGCTTACTGTATGTAATGTAACTCGGCTTGATGTATATTTGTATATGCTCCAGATGATGATCTTAATATGAAGATCGAAATGTCAGGAAATTAAAAGTTTTTTATAACATGGTTGTAAAGTCCATAATTTCTAAAATGAATGCTGATCACCCTGCAACACTAAACGAAAGGAATGAATATTCCTTTAAATTTCACTGGATGACTGAGTTTATGAATTATCACCAGGGATAAGATTGTTATTCTTAAAAATAAATTCATATTCATTATTTATTTATTAATAATAAATTTAAAAAAATGATCAAGGAGATATGAGTAAGAATATTTACACAGAGCATCTGTTTTATAGATTAACTTGAGCAAAATTATTAAAATTTCTTTTTCTTTTAGAATTGGCTAGTATGCAATCTAATGTATCTGCATTTAACTGGATCATGATAGTATCATCTTCCTTCTTAAGAGGAGGTATAAGGATTTCTTTCCCTGCAGAAGGAAATTTTCTTCCTCTATTCCTTAACTCTTTCACATAATTACCAGATTTTCCACAATGGAAACAATTTTGTAATTTCCTTTTCTCAGAATTAGTCTCATCAGTCACACTTAACTTTTGACTGTGCTAAGAACAGTTCAGAAATCATCTTATAAAGCAAAATTATGACACTGCAAAATAAACTCTACTGCTTATGAACTTCTTCAGTTGTATGTTTTATTCAGTTCAGGAGAGGAATTACACTTTATCCTATTATTGCACCCCCCCACACACACATTTTCATCTATTCCCCTTATAGCCGTGGGACTTGTTTCTTTCTTTTTTGTTTCTTTTAAATTCTTTTGCTTATCAACAACTCTTAGTGAATGTGAATCTACATACTCTTCTAATCTAGCTTTCCCCTTCCTAACCAGTTCAAACACATTGTGCAAAATTCTTCACGTGCTCCTTATAAATTGTTTTTGCTTATCGCCAATTCACTAAGATACTCTTAGTGAATTGGTGATATTCAATAATCTGTTAGAATATTTAATAAAATTTCTTATTTCCTTGAGTACACTGACATATCTTCCATATATCTTCCATATATTTCGATCAACCTCGCCTATTTTAGAGCATTTCCTTTCAATTTTGAATGAGTTCAACAACAGCTGAGTGTTAATCCATCTTTCAAAATCTCTAACCCTCTCCACTTATTCAAAAAATAATTCTAATGAATCATTTTCTTTCTGAGTATAAGCAGGATTCATAAAAACTGGGTTAGCCAATTTTATAAACTCCTCATCCTTTTATACACTCAGTTTGATCTAACAAATTAAACTGGCAGTAGCCATTTTTCTCTACATTTGGTTATTTTCTAAAGTCTAAATAAGATTTGTTCCTGTCGCAACTTACTCCTGACTATTTGCTATTTAAATTTTATCCTATCAACTACACAATTTATATATTATGATCCAGGTGGGATGCAACTCAGAGTGTTCTGAGTTAATTAGAAACAGCTCTGTCTCATGGCTTTGTGATAAGGGGGGCATCTCTTAATTAGACAAATTTTAAATGGCAATTGTGGCATAATGTTTATTAGACATACACATTCACAAGAATATAATAATTTTATTACTGCAAATATTTCGACCAAAACTACTAAGTGGTCATCATCAGTGCATCAGCATAATCACATTGATGAAGCTAGAACAAAGAATGCTAATTATATTTATAGAGCTGAGCCAAATACCAGATATCACCTAGTTACAATAAAATGAGATGCCTTTTACAGTCCAAATTTAAATTTTTAATTTGAGATGTTATTAATTTTAATATTAAATAACAATTAATAAAACCAATTAATAATTACTATTAAAATTAATCACAATTAAAGACCAAATTTAAATTTAAAATGTGGACTTTAAATGTTATCGTATTTTACTGTAACCACTCACTAGGTGGCAGCTGGTTCGTGGCTCAGCTCCGTAAATAGGATTAACATTCTTTGTTCTAGTTTCACCTTGTGATTATGCTGATGCCCAGTTAGTTTCAGGTCAAAATATTTGCAGTAATGAAATTATTATATTCTTATGAATACATGTGTCAAATAAACATCTCTTAATTAAATGAATGACACTGCATTAATTAACAATCACAGTTTAATATGAATAAAAAAAACAGTGATTCATATATGCTATATGGGCAAGCAGAAGACTGGATGGAATATAGGCACAAGTGCTATAATGGTTTAGTTAATTGGCACTATCACATTGTGCTTGGAGAGACCTTGTGAGGGCTCTGAAAAATTTGAGGATGAATTGATTGCCATAGTGAAGAAGGCAAAATTTAATTATGAAAGAAATTAAGTGACAGATTAAAAGAAATGAGAGAATTTTATCATAATGTGGCTAGCAAAAGAAAGAATGATTGTGGAAGGATAACTTTAGTAAATGCAGATGGTATAAAAGTGCCAGATACAAGAAACAGCTGCTCACTTTAGTAAAGTATATATTCTGGGAAGACCCATGAGTTCTTTAGATGCTGGGGAGAAACTAGATGAAAGAATAATGGTAGATGAGTCAGAAATATGAAAGCTGTTACAAGAGTTTCACTCAAATACAGCAGCTGGACTGGATGGGGCACAAGCACAAGTCCTGAAGCTGAAGAAATGTACAAAAGAGTTAGCATTGGACATGACTTAGTTGCTCAAGTTGGGTCTCAACATATACATGATTCCTAATTAATGGAAAGAGAGCAAATTACTTTGATTATACAAGGGTGGAGCTAAGAATGATGCAGCAAATAATGTATTGATTAGAATCTCTGGTGTGTTATCAAGATATTAGAAAGGATAGTCAAGAATTGCATCCAAAGGTAAGTAGAATCCTCTATAGAGGACACCATGATTCAGTTAAGGTAGGCTTGTTTTAGCAATTTGCTCATGTTCTACAACAGAGTGACAGAAAGTTGAATAAAGAGAATGGATGTACCACAATGCTGGATTTGCCAAGGCATTTGACAGGATTTCACTATGTTGTTATACAAAACCAAAGGGATGGGTTTGCAAAATAACACACGTGATATGGATTAGAGGGTGTCTGACTGACAAGTAAACAGAAAATGATATATGGCAGTGCCAAGTCTATGAGGAGGAAGGTGAAAAGTGGTGTATCACAGTGTTCCATACCTGGGCCACTGTTGTTTAACATGTATATAAATGATAATAAGGAAAGTCTTGAGCATGACATCTGGTTATATGATGATGGTAAGTTATGGAGAGTGATAAGGCATGTAGCTGATATACAATTCCTTCAGATGGATTTGAACAAACTTGTTATATGGGCAAATGACTATGATAATGTCAGTTGAATGTTGCTAAGATGTCTTTTGGACATTCTGCACTGAAAACATTACAAACAGAGTATTACAATGAGAATTTGTTGGAATCAGTCAATGAAGCAAGAGACTTGGATAATAGCAATTTTAAAAACAATACAAACTTGCAGAAATAAGGAAGTTATTCCAACAAGTAATTGGAACCATATAAAGGACAGATTGAGGGAATGTGAACAGACAATGCATTCCAATCACCCACTACTCTCCATGCAAAAAAATCTACTCCTCACTTATCAAGAGGCCATCATTGAAAACTGTATAAGGAGGGATGGCCTATTGTTTTCCCTCCAGTCTCTAGGCCAGCCTGGTTGTCTGAGTGGTTAGCAAACCTACTCTCCAACCAATAGGTAGCAGGTTCGAATCCCACTGGGGGCATGGATGTTTGTGATTGTCTTACCTTGTGTTCTGCTATAACCTTTGACATAGCACAGTATGATCTTTGCTGTCCTTGTGCCATTAAAACCATAAATCATCATCACCACTTGTCTCCAGACATTCGATGAAAAATCTCATCCACATTAATCTGATAATTACCTCTTACCAACTTATATGTCTCGATCATGTCCTCCCTCTTCTTTCAATCCACTAGGCTCTGCAATTTGCATTCTCTCCATCTGTTCTTATATTCCACATCCACATTCCAGAGACCAGAAACTGACAGTCAATTGTCTGAACGCTATACAACTCATCATTCTTTTGAAAACCAAGTGACCAAATCTGTGCAGTAATCCATATGCAGCCTGATTAAAGTCCTGGATGTCAGTTTCTCCATATCATTCCCATAATCTGCTGTGTTCTCCACACAGTTTCAGCAAAATTGTCCAAAAATTTTCAAGTTTCTATCCACCACCACCCTCAGATCTTTCATCTCCCCCAACTCCTCTAAAATATCTCCATCAATCCTATACTCTTTCTTGTATAATTACACATTAACATGGGTCCCACAGTAAAATATAATATTTATTTTACAAATATTGTGTCTTGCATATCGCAAGACATCATCAACGAGAGCAAAGAACAACAGCAAGGATGAATCCATCTACAAGTAGCTGTGCATTTGTTAAAACTATTGGACTGAAATGGTAAATTAAATTAATTATGATAAATCAATTTTACACAATTGAGCATTTTTTTTTTTTTTTTAATGTTGAGCCCATACACCAGAGATTGGTTGATCAACCTTTAGTACATTAGTACTGTGTATGGGTGGTGAGTTAGGAAAGAAGGCACTTGTTCACATTTGATTTGAATGGCTGTATATGGTATTCCCTGGGGAACACAACAAGGGGGAAGACTTTTCCACAGCACAGCAGTTGCAGGGATGAAATAATGTGAAACAATGAAACCAAATTTACAATCTTTTAATACTAAGTAGATTTTTTTAATCTTAAAAGAAATGTATTTAATTTTTATTATTTTTTATATTTTAATAGAAAAAAATCACAAATTTTGCTTCCTGCGTATTTTGGCGCTTAATGAATATTAATAAATATATGCTTATTCATATAGGTTTATTGAAGGAGATTGGAATGCCAAAGTTGGAATAGATAATGATGGTTGGGATTTTTGGTCTGTCTCCAACAAAAGGAGTGTAGAAAATGGACATGGTGATCAAATGATGGGAAAACCAAGAATATGATTGATATGATTATGATTAAAAGAAGATGGATAACATCAGTACAGCAATGTTGAACTTTTCAAAGAGCAGATATAGAATCGGCCCATAGTTTAGTGATTGCAAACATCAAGTTGAAATTAAAAAAGATATATAAACCCCAACATCAGAATAGAAGAGACATAGCACGAATAAGTGAAGCAGAAATAGGAAGAAGGTACAGAACAGTGTTAGAAAAGAAACTAAAAAGTGTGGAGAAAGAAAAAAACTCGAATCTAAGAGTGAAAGAAGTAATGAAGGCGATAGAAGATGCAGTTGAAGAAACAGTACCAGAAGAAAAGATCAAGAAATGGATTACACAACAAACACTGAAGTTAGTACAGGAGAAAAGAATGTTGAAGATAAGAAGGGATACATCAGAACAAATAGAAGAGCAATATAGAAGAAAGTGTAATGAGGTGAAAAAAGCAGTCAGAATGGATAAGATGAAATGGTTAGAAGCCCAATGCAACAATATTGAACAGTACTATGGAGAGCATAAAACAAGGGAGGTATACAAAATGATAAGAACCATTAATAGAAAGTGGCAACCAAAACAGACCACAATTAAAGATGAAAAAGGCAAAGTATTGATGAATAAAGAAAAAACTGTACAGCGGTGGACAAGAAACTGTAGTGAGTTATATGAAGAAAAACTAGATTTAGACAGCGTTGAGAAACTGACTGAAGAATTGAAGCAGATATCACCACCAGGTAATGAGCATGATATGGACATTTTAAGAGGAGAGGTAGAAAAAAGCAATAGGACAGCTAAAACACAACAAGAGTCCTGGTAATGATAACATCACTATGTAATGTTATTAATGTTAAACCCAGAGGAGTGGGTGAAATCAATATTAGTGATATTATACAAAAAAGGAAATAAGCTAGAATGCAAGTCACCTTGGTAAAGTGATGATGATGATATTGACAGAAAGATTGAGAACTCAATTGGAAGTATACCTTGCAGACGAGCAAGCAGGATTTAGGAAGGAGAGAATTACAATTCAACAGATTTTAACAATGAGATTAATAGCAGAGAAAGCTAGAACAAGTAGAGGTACTAGATTGGGGGAGGGGGGGGTCCAATATCACCAAGCATTTTCATCACACATTTAGAAAGAGCAATGGACAAACTGAAGGAAGATGCAGAAGGAATATTATTATTACAGAACACCTCCAGGGAGTCCAAAGACTCATCGAGGGAGGGGGGGGGGGTCCTACTCTACAACTATCCGTCTCCACTAACTTGCAACTACCTTCATCATCTACACCAACTTGCAACTACCTTCATCATCTACACCAACGCCATCTACCACCAACAACAACTACTAGTATTTCCACAGACAATCACAAACATCCATGCCCACGGCGGGATTCGAACCCGGAGCCTTTTGGCTAGAGAGCGGATATGCTAACCACTCGGCCAACCAGGCTACACGGAATGAGAATTAACAATCTGAGATTTGCAGATGACATTGTTATTATTGAAGATGAAAGAGAACTACAAAAAAACACTGAAACTGTTAAATGAGGAAGGGAAGAGATTTGGACTTGTTGTGAACTTGGAAAAAACAAAGACAATGGTATTTGGTGAGAAGTACATGAAACAAAAGATACAAGTGGGTGGAATTGATATAGAAAATGCAGAACAATTCACATCTTTGTGAAGTAAACTGACATATGACTTGGACTGCAAAAAAAAGAAATAAAGATCAGGATAGCAAAGGGAAGAACAAATCTGAAGGTCATGGATAACATCTGGTAAAGTAAAGTGATCAGCCTGCAAACAAAACTAAGAGTACTGAAAACATGCATCTTTAGCGGTGTATTGTATGGATCTGAAACATGGGTAATAAATAAGGAATCAAGAAAAAGAATTTTGGCATTTGAAAGAACTTGTTACAGGAAGATTCTAAGAAGAGAATGGATACAGAAAATCACCAATGAAGAGCTCTATCGGAAGATACAACCAAAAGCGAATCTAATGCAGAAGATTATAAAATGGAAGCTGCAATTATTTGGACACATCTGTAGAATGAGTGAGGACCGGAAGATAAAGACATTTATGTTTAGTATTTTGGATGGTTTAAACAGAAGAGGTAGACCATACAGAGAATGGATAGATGATATAAAAGACTGGTGTGGAATGGGTGTACAAAAACTGTGACACTGCACTGGACAAAGAAAGGTGGACGAAGATAGTGAAGGAGGCATCAGACATCAACGGGCAGTAAGCTCATGGTTCGTGATGATGATGATGATATAGGTTTCATTTCAAAGGTATTGATAAGAAGCACAAAAAAGCTTACAAATGCAAAATCTTGAATATAAATTGTATTCAATATAAATACAATAAATATTATAATAATATATGTCTATATTACGATTTTTTTTTCGATGGGAGTCGTGAAATATTTTAATTTTTCCAAAGGAGGCCTTAACATCCATAAGTTTGGGAAGCATTGTCTTATGCCACTCAAAGACACCTGACTTTTTCAGAGCATCCACATCATATGCCACTTTCAACAGCTCCAACGTTTCAAATTTTCACACAAAATCTGATGTTGTAATGCTGCTCCAAATTTCGATCACACATTTTTACGCCAAAGTTTATATGCCGATCTCTATTGTTTTTGCAATAGCCAACTAGCTAATTGCTCTATCAGCTTGAGGTTTACACATGCATCAGTTAAAAGATGGACAAACACGATTACTTACATGACTCCAACCAAATCACCACATGGGCAACACTATGTGGTCAATTCTGGGAATTAAATTGTCACACCTTGTACTCAAATTTTTCTGTTCAACACAATATTATGGGGAAACTATCTCTTATGCATTCAGATAATCTATAATGTGGCTGTACTGTTTCCAATGACATGTTTTTAAACTGGAAAACAATGCCTGCAATGATAAACTTCTATCCTTTTCCAACAGCTGATCAGTTTTTATTTGTAAATGTAGTGGTGGTCTCTTATTTTGAGTATCATCGACCATAATTTTTGTCTTTGAAATGCCTCCCCCACCTCCCATAGCTCTCTTGGTACTTTGGGTCCACAAGTACAACCCTTTAACCATATCATCCCCTCTCCTCAGCATCACACAAAATTTTATAGCACATCTTTGTATTGAATCATCATCATAATCACCAGTTTCCTGATATGTGTCTATCAGAAGTGTCCAGGATACACATAGTTGAAAACAATTTTCATTACTACTAGCTTTCTAATTTAAATATAAGTCACAAGTTGATGCATGAATCTTATTAAGTGAAGCTTTTATACACTATCTGATTAAAAATATTTGAATATGTGCTCATCCCATCCCAACTCACTCTAATATGAAAGACATTAATTATTATGGAATTGGTCTGCCCTTTGCTGCTGTAACAGCCTTCAAAATCTTCTGAGAATGCCCTCTACTAGATTATGGTACACTGCTGAAGTAATTCACTTCTATTCTCCCAGAAAAAGCATTAGTGAGATCAGTCACCGATGTCAGGTGATTCACAATCGGCATTCCAATTCATCCAATAAGTGCCTCAGTGGGGTTGAAATAAGTGGGCTCTGTGCGTGCCAGTGAAGTTCTTCAACACTCAATTTCATCAAACCATTCCTGCACAAACTTTGTTTTGTTGATGGTGGGCATTGTCATGTTGATACAGGAAAGAGCCTTCACCAAACTATTGGCATTATTTGTCTAAAATGTCATTATAGGTTGCAAGCATTAAGATTCCCTGTCAATGAATCTAGGGGCCCAGTCTCAACAATGAAAACATCACCAAACTAAGATGCTGCCCCCACCAAACTTCATATAACACACATTCAGTCTGGTAGCATTTTCCTGGCATTTGCCAAGTACAGACTTGCCTGTTGGACTTCCAGATAGTGAAGCATGATTTATCACTCCAGAGTCCAATGATAGTGAGCTTTACACCACTTGTTGCTTGGTGTTTCTCTTGCTGATGTTAGGCTTGTATGAGGCTGACAGCCATAGAAACTTAAGTTCTTTGCATTTTGGAACTTGTGAGTGTTTCAACCAAAGAGATATGATTTTTTCACACAATGCTCTACAGCCATTGGCAGTTCTGCTCTGTGATTTTAAGTGGCCAACAAGTCGAGATTGTGATGTTCTTGCTCCTAAGTGGTTCCACTTCACAATAGTCTAAGAAAGTCGCTGAGCTCTTCAGTATGGCCCTTACTATTAATACTTGTCTATGAAGATTGTGAGACCATGTGCTAACTTTTATACTTGTATATATGTATACTTGTATGAGCCATGGTTGTGATGTATATAGCCATATCTACTACTATGAAGGGGAGTCCAGATTTTTCTGATCAGACAGAGTGGCAGAGCTGGTCTGTCAGCTTCACTATTTTACAAATATCCATCATAACAGAATCTTATTTTAATATGACAAAAACTGGGATTGAATGTCATTACATTGGAACTACAAAGAATCAAAATCTTCAGTCATTCTATCAAAAATGAAAGGATGACTGAAGAAAAGTTGTGCTACCCAATACTTGGTAAATCC
This sequence comes from Typopeltis vanoorti, assembly GCF_054136105.1. Classification (NCBI taxonomy): domain Eukaryota; kingdom Metazoa; phylum Arthropoda; class Arachnida; order Uropygi; family Thelyphonidae; genus Typopeltis; species Typopeltis vanoorti. Next base: position 10,146,543 of record NC_143570.1, read on the forward strand.
TTCAGGGTGTAACTAATAATGAAATATAAAATGCAAAACAAATAGCCTAAAACTAAATTATTAAAACTAAAAAATATGAAATAACGAAATACATATTTGCAAACTGAGCATTTGTCAGTTGCTCTAACATGTTTTCAAGTGACTGTTGGCATAATTAAAGTTTATGAGATTTAGAAATCTGAACAAAGACTTCTGTTTGTGTTGTGCAAAATTTTCTTTGATTTCTATTGAGAGAACCATAATGAAATAATTCAGTTAATTCTTTAATGTGTTGTGATAAGAACTTTTCTTCTAAGTAAGACTAATAACCATATTCCACTCCATGATTAGTGGAAGAGATGGTTCCATTATGAGCAACATCATAGAGATCTTCACTTTTTCTAATTTCAAAATTTCTCCCAACTGACTCAATGGGAAAAATCCAAAGGATAATGGCAATCCACAAGAACAAAAAATTTTATAAACTCTTGGATACTTTCAAAAAAGGGTTATCTTGCAAAGACCTCAAAAGGTCATGAATTATCTAGGTTGGTTTCTAAACCACTGTAATGTTTTGTCCTTTCAATGATATGGTGGTGATACTGACTAAACAGTTTAACACAATGTATGGAGAGTTGTAGAGTTTCAGGTTTGTATATCATTGTAATGATAGGTTACCTTTTTTTTGGATGTCTTAATACATATATATGTGTGTGTGTGTGTGTGTGTGTGTGTGTGTAAAACAGAAGGTGGAATCTCTGAAGATTTATTAAAAACCTACCTACACAGGATGCTTCTTTATGCCAAAAACTTACACTACCCTACTCAAAAGTTTGACATTAACACAACCTTAAGAAGAGATTGTTTATCATCCTAGGAGATGAGAATAAATGGAAAGAAAAACTAGACTTATTATTTCATGAATTTATTTTCTACAGTTTACTCTGTTCATAAACTCTAGTAAACAAATACAGAGAATATATCCTTCAACACATAGGCAGATCCTACTTCCCATTAAATTAATAAAAAAAAATTTTTTTTAAATAAAAAATAAGGAACCTGCATTTGTAGAACTTTGATATTTTTCCAGCAAATCTCATGTATGGAGGTGATAGCATGCTCTGAAAGCTCAGTCTGGTCTGTTTCACACCTGATGTATGTTTTATGTTCCTCATAAAAGATGCAAATCTTCCAGACTAGTAAAACTAAATTAAACAATAGGCAAGGGACATGATAAAATGCCAAGGAACGGCAGTGAAGATTATCATGTTCAAAAAAAAAAAGTGTTCATCAGACAATGGAATGCAACTCAAAGTCAACAGCAGTATACCAAAGATCTTGATGATACACTACAAGATTTCTAAGCTACATTGCCATACAGTTAACCTTTGTTTTTTGGCAGATGAAAATACTGCTAAACATATAAAATACTTTTTTTTGGTAAGTGTCCTTGGAACAGAGAGAGTATGGCAGATTCCTTAAAGTGCCTGATTTTTGACATGGATGATAATGGTGGCAGTAGTGAGATAGTTCATGAACATGATGTCCTGTGTGAGTGTGCCTGCCTTCTGAAGGACTGAGAACTGAAGATCTTCATTTGGGTTGAGAAGAATTTAAGGAGGTCTGAAAAGGAGATACAACTGCTATTTTCAATTTCAAATCTTAGGGTTAATGTCAATAATTCTGTTAATTCTTATACCATTAGACACTGTACTGATCTTTAAATCTTTACACATCAATAAATGTATGGAAGTGTTCACTGAAACTGAAATAACATGGTTAGAGTGAAGTAGATTTGATGTATTTCATTCATGTCTGTTTAGGTGGTTAATGAACCATACCATAATGTAAAAGACGCAGGATTGTGCAGAAAAAATATTGTTCCCATTTTGCCAAAATACTCTGCCAAAGTGGGAAAAAGCTAACTTCCTATTACATTTCCTATTGCAGCAATTACATTTCTATAGTTTATTTTGCCAGCTAAAATACCAAAATGTATTACAAAATCAAAGTCCAATAATATTGGATAGGAAATCATGTTAAGTAATTACAAGCATACATGCTCATGACCTTTAACTAAAATGCTTAGCTCTTCCTGAATGTGAGGATGACTTAAAATATTTATAACTATATGAGGATGCACTGCAAAATCTCTCATGGGTAAGAAGATTTTAATAGAGAGAGAGAGAGAAGGAAGGAAAATGTGGGTATCTTTCTGGAAGAGAATGGGATGCAAAAAACAGAACCAAACAATAGAGGGAAAAAAAAAAGAGCAGGATGAGAAGTTGATTTAGTAGGTTTGGAGAACCAGGATATCAATGTTTTGGGTATTGGTAATAAAAAGATATTGAAGCTTAGAATATTTCAGCACTAAAATATCTGTCAAATGAAGAAGAGTAAAATGGAATCTATCATCCTCAGCAAAACTATGGAAAAATCTGAAGACAGGAAAACATTCAATTATGTGGTAGTTTGTTAAAATGTGCTAGACATGATCAAATGCCCTGGAAAGTCAATTAATCATATGCATTTCTCCAAACCTTCCCATGGCTCATGTCCAAAGATGGGTAAATGTAGGCTAGGAGATCCGCTGTGGATCAAGAGTGGCAAATCCATGCTGGAGATCACTAATTAATTGGTTGGCCTCCAATGGCAGAGAATTTGGTTGTTGTCTTTTTCATTATTTTTGAGAAAACTGAGGTGAGTGCAGTAGCATAATATGCTGATGGCTGGCTTTATTTCCCTTTTAAACTTTTAGCATGAACTGAAAGAAGACAGGATGGACATCATCCTATATCCAGGAGAATGAATTTTGATCAAACTAAGAGACATGCTCATATCCAAGATTCTTCTACTTATGCCTCTCTAGTGAAAGATTAGAGTAGGTACGCCACTAGCTATTTTAAGTACAGTGGGGAAGATGTAAAAGTTGGAGAAAAAGAATGATGTTACCACTGAATGTGTAAAATCTCTCATGATAAGTAACTTATATTGTTCATTTTTACGTTTTCTAAGGAGACTGCACTTAAAGAAATGTCAATTTTGTCTGTAATAACCTTGTACTTGTAATAACTTAACCATAGGCCTTTGTTAAAATTAATGTGGTGCATGATGTCATATGTAATGTTGTTAACCCATGTCCATATATGGCAATTTCAAAAGATATGTGAAGTATGACATCATCATCATGTTTGGATGTCAATACATGATCATATGCGCATACGTACAATGAAAGTCTGGGCCTTTATAAGGCAAAGCGACAAGGACTTTGTCTTAGGTTTCTCAATCTTCTCTTACCTGGGTCTGCCGCCATGTGAGGTCTTGTTGGTAATCGAAAGAGAAGCATAATTTATTTTATTTTATTTATTTTTTGATATGTAACTTTTTCTGAACCTTGCAAAATTTATAATTAGAACATGGTTCCATTATATCTCATGATTTCACATTTACACTAAGGTCTTTTTCATGCCTGTTTCTGCAAATGTTCCATATGCCAAATTATCCTGAAGATGTTCACGTCATGTTGAGTAAAAATTGTATAAATAAACAAATAATGTTCTTATATAAGTAATCCATATGTACTGTTTTTCATTATTTTAATAATTCAATTAACATAGATTATCAGTGCCCCTTGCTGAGGACATGCAAATGATGAAATATTAGCAGTAGTATCAACTTTCCCTACTCCCAAAAAAGGTACTGAACAAAAGTTGCTGATGTAAAAATTCTTTGTAAATATTACTTTTAATTTTATAAACAGTTGTCATTTTACATTTGCTGAGTAACGTATACATAAATTTCATGAATATATGCAAATAACAGGAGAAAGAAACATTCAGCTTTTAAAAAGAGAATGCAACAAAGAAATATATAAAAGATCAAGAGCAAATGTCAAAGTATACACACAGAGAGTTCTATACTTGTTCCTCATACACTGGTTCCCATTAATTAAGTAACAAAGAGAAAAATCATGATAACTCAAAAACTATGATGAACAATGTTTCATACTGTTTATAAAGGTGCCAAGGAGCTCAGGTGGTAATGACAACCACTGCTGCTACAAAGCTCTAAGTCCCTCAAGGTTTTGGGAACAGAGTTGAGAGCAGCAACATGTCTACCTATAGCATCCCAGACATGCTCAATAGAATTAAGGTCAAGAAACCTGGCTGGCCAATCCATACATACAATAGTCTCTTATTGAAGATACCGGTTCATGAGCTTCGCCCAATGAGGACAAGCATTATTGTCTTCTGGATAAAGTCTCCCTCATAGGGGTCCAGGGCCTCGTCTCTATAAGTTGCAGCATTCATGGTTCCGCTAGGACAAACATACAGGTTGGTACATTCCCAAAACCATCACACTACATCCACTTTAAAGTGTCCCTTACACAGATGTTAGAGGGATGATAGTGTGTCCCTGGTTCTCTCCATATCAACTCTAGTACGCCTGGTATTGCTTTATACAGCAAATCAAGACAATACTGACCACCACTGGTCTCAAGTCCAGTTGACATGGAGCCTGGCCTGTATCAAATATTCTCTCCTTTTGTGGGGGATACGGGTATGCAGACTACCAGTCATCTAACATATACATCACCTTCGTAAAGTCTTCTATGTACAGTTGAAGCAGATACCAATGTTCCTGTGGCCAAAATGAGGTCAGATCATAGCTGATTGGGGTAGTACTGCTGCTACTTTGGTGAGCAGATAATCAAAGATATCAGTCACCCACTGTGGTTGCAGCCCATTGCCTTCCTTTATTATATCTTATGAATGTACCATTTGTGACTGTTGGAATTGGTTCCACAGTGTGTGTACCAAGGAATGACTCATTTGCAACCATCTGGCTACCTCTAGTTTAGGCTCATCACCTGAATTCTTCAGTTAAATAATATCTTGCATCTTTCCAAGAATTTTGCTATCATGAAATGTCTTTTCTCACTCCAGACATGAAATGGAAAAACCACTCCAAACACCTGCTTTTATGCTCACATGCATATAGTGCTGATAATGGCACTTGTGGTGTTCAACCTTTTTTTTTTACGAGCTACTACTTTTCTATAAAAAGTTATTTGGCGATCTACTCTCTTAGATATAAGTTATTCGGCGATCTACTCTCTTATATAGATCACGTTCCACCAACCTGATATCTGATTACACACAAGTAAACAATTAAAAAAAAATACACAACTAAAAACTTTGTGTATTTAAAAATTTATTTATTTACTTTTAATTATTTTAATACAACAACAACAACAAAAAAAAAAAAATATATTGGAATAAAATATTTCTCTATTTTGGAATACCAAAGTTAGAAAAAACAACAGATTGATTACAAACTCACAAGTTACAGTAAATGCTGGTTGATTAAAAAAAAAAAGTTAATCTGAAATTTGGCATTGTTTGGACCTCGCAATACTTTCATAGTCAAGTTGATATGAAGAAGTAGCCAATCGCAGACAATCATCCAAATGATCATTTGTAATTTGGTTTCTTAATTGATTTTTTATGACAGTCATATTTGAAAAAGCAGATTCTGACAAGTATATCGATCCAAAACAAGACAGAATTTTTCGCGCAATATCAGTTAATATTGGGAATTTTTCATGTGCATACTTCCAAATGACTTCATTGTTTATTGATTTTAAATGTAAACTATTCTGAATGTTTATTATCTCAAGTTCTACTTCAGCTTGGTTTATATCAAACACCCACTAATTTTATTTGAAATTTCTGTGATGTTCAAGTTTTCTTGAAATGGATTATTGATAAAAGATACAATCATTTCAGTTTTATTAAAATCTTTAAATCTTGAATTTATTTCTTCCTCAACTAATTCTATTTCACGAATAAATTTTTTTAAATCATAGCAAAGCATTTCTTGATTTTGTTCAAAAAATTTTAATAAATATGGGAGATGTCTAAATTTGCGGTCATTTATAATTTTCTTTAATAAAAGTAAGTATTGTTGGAATGTTTTCATTGAACTTAACATGTCAATTAAATTTTTATCTCTATCTTGTAACTCTAAATTCAAATTACTTAATTTAGTACAGAAATCGACTAAAAAATGGTAAGTGTAACAACCATCTTTTATCACTCAATTGTGGATAAATATCTCCTTTATCATCAAGAAAAATTTTTATATCGTTAATTAATACAAGAAATATTTCTAAAAATTGACTTTTGCTGAGCCAGCGAACATTATTGTACAACAAAAGTTTCCTATAACATCATCTGCCTGTAATTTAAATAACCGCCGTCACAGGGCTTTTCCTCGAACAGAATTTACAATTTTAAATGTAATATCCAAAACATCTTTTGTTTTTAATCTTTTACTACACAGCACTTGTTGGTGAATAATACAGTGGTATTAAAAAATCCGGATATTTATCATCGTTTTTACATAATGAAATGAAGCCTGATTTATTACCTATCATTGCAGGAGCACCATCAGTAGTAATAGACACAAGTTTAAAAAGCGGAAGTTTGTGTTGTTTTACAAATTCATCAAATGCCGAAAAAATGTCTTCTCCCCTAGTCCTTCCCAATAATGGTATAATTTTCAAAAGTTCTTCTTTACTTGAATAATCTTGAAATACCATACGAATAAATACCATTAACTGAGCAATATCAGTGAAGTTGTTTGATTCATCAAATTGTAATGAAAACGCAACACATTGGTGAATGTCTGACATTAACCTGGCCTGGAAACTTTTCTCCGGCAATTGGAACTCTTCCTTTTGGCAATTTGAAACCTTGTCTGCAGCCTAGAGGTAGTCTCTCTCTAGCGACGTCTTGAACCGAGAAGCTCCTCTCTCAAGCAACGTGAATCCGGGCAGTCTCTCTGACGGCAACTCTGGACCGGGCAGCCTCTTCTCTGACAACAATTCTGGAACCGGAAACCCTTCTGCTTGCTTCAGTCCCTTTTTATTAGGCCTCCTCTGAGACCTCGCATGACGTTTGGCAACCCCCAAAGAATCGGTATGAGTCTTTCATCTTAAGTTTCAAGTTCGGCACGTCTTTTTGTTCTCCTCCACTTTCTTTTGATTGTAAGTTGCTGGCCATCGGAAAGTTGTTTGAACTCTTTCTGACTGACTTCAGAGATGTTTACACTTAGAGCCTGCCAGCCTTTCTCATACATACAAGTTTCAATAACAATCTTTCTAATGCTGCCATGTACAGCTTCGGCGACAAAAACATTGCCTTTGTTTTTAACACTTGAACATATTCTTATTAAAGCAATATATACAGTTAGCTTCAAAAGAGTTATTAACAAAAACATGTGATACAAACTATACCAAGACAAACAAAGTTTATTTTTTTACAATATTCACATGGGACTTAACCTAAGTAAAAAATCGATGTAATGTGCTTTGGAATATTTAATATTTAAGCTACAACTGAGTTTTTACACTTTGCTTATTATCGTATTCACTCGGCTCGCTGTTTGACTTCCACTGATCCAAATTAATTCATTTACCTGGACTTATACGAAAATTACTGATTTGACAATTTTAACGAAAAATAAATAAACAATAGCAATACACTTAAAGCGAATTAAAAATAATACAAAATATAATAATAAATAAAATATTATGTTTTCAGTTTTAATTAAATTTGTAAGTAAGGGGGAATACATAAGAGATCGACCAAAAATCGCTCCGCAATTGACCGGTCGATGGGTTGAACACCCCTGCTATATGATAACCAGACTCAGCATCACTTTTTACATAATCCAACTGACTTTCAGGTGTTACCCCCCCCCCCTCCCCCCCAAAAAAATTATTGCAATATTTCTCTTTGTTCCTTAATTCATGGGAACCACTTTAGATATTTTTATTTCTAGATGGCCTGAAAATCAAGTTCCTCCTATTTTTAGGGGAAGGGATCCACTTAAGAATTGCACATATGTAACTGGTAGAAGACCTACACATAATATTGGTAAGAAATGCAGAAAACTGAGACTTCTAATTATGGCCAAACCTCACCTTCAACTATGAATCCTGCTTATGGGTATCGACCTGAATGCTAAATGAATGAGCAGGATGACAATTTGGACCTCAGCTGACCAAACCATTTTTTTTTTGAGTCTTAAAACCACACATGCATTATGATGTTGCTTAGTTAAACAAGGTATCCACTTTGTGTGTGTGTGTGTGTGTGTGTGTGTGTGTGTGTGTGTGTGTGTGTGTGTGTGTGTGTGTGTGTGTGTGAGAGAGAGAGAGAGAGAGAACGAACCACAGCAAATGGTGAAAAGTCAGCTATAACTGCTCCCCAACCTTTCCTTTGCACTACTTCTTTTGTTGGTGTCAGAGGCACAATGAAAGAAGTGAAGCTGGCAAAGAAATTACAAAAGTACCATGTCACATGATAATAAAAAAGTAAGAAATTATTTTAGTGATTAGAAAGGGCAAATGATATGAAGGAAAAGCAACTTCTTGCTGGAGACCTAAATATGGCAAGGCAGAAAATGAATACACAAATCCCACATACATCAACAGATTCTGTAACTCTCGTGTGTATGGGGGGTACATATACATAGTCGATCCTTATGACTACAACATATGCAAGTCACAACCACTTGTACTTATGGCAGCCATCCCATTAACATGGTCACTGAATGTCACCTCACAGGGCAATATTCAGAGAACTGTTTATCTACCAGTGTGGGTTCTGTAAACAGAAAATGCCAGGGATTCATCAGGTTGGCATGTAATTAAAGCTAAGAAGGAGAGCTTTATTTTCCTTTTCTAAGATGAACTGGATCCTATGATGTTGATTGTTTAGATGTGCCTCAATGTCAAGTAAGCACTGTAATAAATTTATCTTCCTTCACCCTCAAGTCAGAAGCAATTAGTGCACTCACTCACTCTCTCTCTCTCTGTTGACCATAACTATGCACTTGCACTTAAAGAATTCTCATAGAAGAAATTTTATGATTCAGATTGGACATGAAATTCTTAGCCTTTGTACCCATATTGCTAACAATATCAGACTGATGTTGCCAATGTAGTGACACAAGCAAAACCACTAAATAAAGAACACGAAGTGCTACCGAAAAAACAGAACAATAGAATTGTAATCACTAAATCTGATATGGAGAATGCTACAGTAATTTTAAACCACCGTGATTACATATTAAAACTTGCTTCTTTGCTTAATGATCACTCAACCTACCTTCCCTTAAATCATGACCCTACCAATATACAGATCAGAGATATACAAAACTCAGAGATAAGTAGCTTGTTATAGCAGATGGTTTGATCTGCTATAACAAGCTAAAAGATGAATTTCTTTTAGCACAGCATTACACCCATAACACTTTGGTCAAGACTTTCCAGCAGTTTGTTATAGTAAGAAGTTTATTATAACTAGGTCTTGACAAATTATACAAAATCATACTAGCCACAGAAAAAATGTATTCATCCAAGTTCTCTTTGATTCCCCACCTCTATTTTTTTTTAATGATATATCCCAGCAAGTCAGCAGGAGTTCCATAAAGTGATTAGTGGTGATGTTTCATTGTTTGGAGAGCATTTGCATCGTGTGAGAACCATTAAAGAAGTCAATAAATAAGAATATGAAGAAATAATATAAAGGGCATCCTTTATAATATAGAGGATGCCCTTTATATTATACAGAAGAACATTTCTGTGTTTTAAAGTCAATAAGAGATTTTGTTTAGAAAGTTACTTTTTCATCATCATCATCATCTTCCTTATACCCTCTTTTTACCTTGCGGTGTCGAGGGTCCATTGATCATCGGACCTCACTCTGTTTGCAGGATAAGGTGGTCAGCCTTTACTTTTTCATTAAATAAAAAAATAGTCTATTTGTCCAGTAAACAGCTACTCACTAGTTGGCAAAAGGTGAGTGTATTTCGAGTGTATTTGTCAAGCCCTGGTTATAAATGTGTCTACATGTTTGCTACAGTGAGAGATGACTGTGTATTACAATAATTTTGCAGGATGGGGGAAAAAAAATCAAGTTTGCAGCAAGGAAAGAAAATATGCTACTTCAGTAAGAAACCAACTAGCTCACCTTCAATTGAAAAGCCTTTATAAATGTTCCTTGCAACCTAGATGGGATTCAAACCAATGTTTTTCCAAATTAAGGGCATATGTGTTGCCTTCACAAGTGTGCTGCAGAGGCACATGGAAAGAGCATGGTCAAAATGTTATTAAGATGAAGGAGTGTCTCATCTTAACATGAAGTTTAGAAATCATCACATTAAGTGTCAGTCTTAACAGCATATTAATATACAGCTTAATACAAGCATTTTTCAAAAAAATAAAAATAAAATAAAATCATCATCATCATTAAATTCCTACCATGTACCCACAAGGGGTGTACAGGATATGATAGTACTACATGAAAAAATTATATCATTACTAACTTCCTATCTACAATTTTCCTCCAAATCAGTCTGTTACTTGTCAAGACTCCAACATTATCAGATCTTATATTTCTATCATCTAAGGCACTTTGTACCGTATCAATCCACCTATATCTTGGTCTTCCTCTGGGTCATTTTGCTGCCAACCTGGCAGAGAACACTTGTGCTAATCTTTCCTCGCCCATTCTGTTTAAGTGACCATACCACCTGAGATTAGCTCTGCTAATGCATTCCTGGATGCTGACAATATCAAGTTCTTTCCTAATATCCTCGTTTTTAATATGATATTGCCATTGATGCCATCTGTTCACGCCTATAATCTTTCTAAGGACTCTTATATCTGCGGTCTCTAGTCTTTGGTCAAGTGTTTTACTTCTGACCCAGCTCTCAGATCCATAAGTTAAAACTGGTTTGAACACTGTCTTGTATACAGCTAATTTAGTGTTCCGACTAATTTCTCTCTTATTCCATATGAATTTATTCAATTGACTTCCCACCATACCAGCTTTGCTGATTCTGTTGTCTAATTCTATATTTAATTTACCATCTTCAGTAAAAATCGTGCCTAAGTAGCTGAAATGTTTATTTGTTCCACAGGTTCTCCATTCACAATACAGTAAATAAAATAAAATAATAAATAAAACTAATGTACACACAAAAACTTAAAAAAAACTTACAATACAAACATGAAATCATACATTTAATCCTAATCAACATTATAATAGAAGAACAGTTCATATAACTGCTTGGTAAGGCAAAAAATTCTTCATTGATAACCACAGCTGCCAATACTGGTAGTGGACTTGTGTTACATTTATTTTACCATAGGTAACTGGCTTCTTCTTAAATTTATGATTACAATCCTTAGTAAAACTTTCTTCTTAAATTAACTAACAACCAACACTGTATATGAAATATACGATACCATTTAGATGCCAATTAATATCAAAAGTAGAAATGTAATGAACTGTAAAAATTTTTCATCAACTGTAAATGAGTATAAAGGGCACATTTAATGCAATGCAATTTAACTGGTTTCAAACAAGGAATGGTCAAACACTATTGTACCATATGCAAAATGTCTTCTGGTTTCAAAGACCAGATTGAAATCCCAACCAGATGGCCATAAAAAACAGCAACACAACCAAGAGGTTTCAGATCTTGGTATATGGACAAGTTTTAACCAACATTAACCAGCTGCAGGTAGACTGATAATGAAGTGTGTGACTTCCTTTGCTGGCACTGCGTGATGGAGTGCAAACCTGTGGAGGAATATTATCATGTTCAGTGCAATTAATGTTGTCAACATTCATGGCAGTAACTTGTATAATCTCTTTCCTGAGCATTACAAACATGTCAAGGGTAGTATGATGTAATATTGAACTTCCCAACATATGGGAAAAAATACTAGTTCACATTTTGTTTAGGAAAATACTATTTATAAGGCATATTTAAAAGACAACTTTCATTTGATCAATGACAGAGAAAGGTCATTTGTTTCAGTAACAAAGAAAATCAATCCACACCACATTCAGAATAACAAAGAGTGTGAACAATATTCAGTGCTCTTGCATTTTTCTCTTAGATGATGAATGTGGGTAAGTAATGTAAACTTTCTATCAAAAAACTAATAATAATTGCTTGAACTCTGTTGCCATTAGTTTAACAGTTTGTCCAATTCTTAACACTGGGTCTAGGTGAAGAGTGCATGGCACTTTTTTTTTTTTTTGCTGAAAACCTTTATCCATCACTAAGATCCCATGAACAGACACATTCAATTGCTTGATTATAAAAATGACTCTCATATTCAGTGCCGTAATGAGGGCGTGGTGAAAGAGGTGCCTGCCACGGGTGCAACTAGGTTTGGGACGCAAAACGTAAAAAATAAAAATAAATAAACAGATATAAAAGTCCGCTATTTTATATTGTATTTTTAAATTTCAGCAATACATCACTTTAGACACACAAATTCTGCAATACACTGCAACTCATTTTGATGGGGTTAATAGTAAGTATTTAACATATTGCATTTAGTAAAATTTAACATGTTACATTTAAATTTTTCAAAATTTTTGTCATTTTTTGGGTTGGAAGCGCAAGTTATACACTTGCCACAGGCACTTCATACCCTCGTAACTGTACTGCTCCTATTACAATAAAGATAAATTCAAATGAACAACATATAGGGCAAGTTTACTGCAAGAAGGAGTTGTTCAGTAACTGAGTTTATCTTGAGTGTCATACTAAAGGCTAGGATAATGTATTTCCTATTCGGACTTGGAAGACTTAGCTATAAAATTTAATAAAAATAGAAAGCTGTCCTCTGAGACTAGATTATGGAAATCTTTTAATGTGACATATCTGAAGGCTGTATCATAAGTTTTTTCCATGTCAAAGAAAGCTGAACCGATATTCACATTTCAAGAATGCATCTCTTATACCTCTTTCTAAATGGATAGAATAGTTCAAAGCTGAATGGCATGTATGAAAGCTACTGTGTGATGAAGAGAAAACTGTTGCTTTCTAAATACCAGAGCAGCTGACATTTACTATTTTCTCTGTTATCCTATAAAGACAGCTGGTAAGAGCAATGTGTTGGATATTTTGCTGGTTTTTGGAATGCAATGATAGTTAACTTTTGTGGAATGAGAGAGTAAAGTGCTCCTTTCAGTTCCTTCTAAGTGAATGGATCCATATGTAAAAAAGTTTAGCCACTATATCTCTTATTGCTCTTTATATATATCAAAAATTTAGAAGGATATGAAGCTGTTGTTGATATTTGACAAGGCTTTCTCTAAAATTTCTGCAATGAATTAATTTTGGTAACTATACATCCATGATGCTCCAGGATAAACAAAATGGTATGTCCTATAGCTATACTTCATTTTCTGTTTTATTTCATACAACTTCTGTACTGGTTGCATAATTGATAGATTATGTGAAGTGAATCAAGACTATCATGTCGACCATAACATGCTTTAGCCCAAGAACATTTAAATGCTATGATGTGGTACAGTATCTCCAAAATATACCCTATGCTGTCTTGATTATAATAATAATAATTATTTTTATTTATTTATTTATTTTGACTGGCACCACGCTTAGAATAGAATGGAAATCAAGATGTTGTTTTTGGAAATGCACTTGTTCATGATTGGACAATAGAATCAGTTACATATTCACTGCTTTAGCATAAAATTTTGCAAGATGAGAAAAAGAATTCCTGTCAATCCAGTCAATTTTCCAGATGGGTATCTGTGCAGTGAGGAGAGTGTGAATCACATGAAAATCACTGCTTCTCTTGCCATTTTTCTATACAACAGTAAAAGAATCACATAGAGAGCAGACTGTAATTGCAGAATATGAGTGAGCATGTGCATGGAAGAAGATACTGCATCCAGGCATGGCTGGTGGCATGTGCGAAGTGTGCAATATACACAAGTGCTGCAGAAGAAAAGGTGCCTAAAATATGTCAAAAATATGAGATAAGAGTTTAAACGAACAACGAATGGTACATATAATTATGAATGTACGTCATCTTCCGTTCGGGCTGCTTCAGATCTTCCCGGAAATGAACAAATAAATTCTGAAATTGTATCCTGGACCCGATTATATCACTGTAATTTTTTATTAAAATTTACGAAAATATACCTAAAATAGTTCTTTATTTTTTGATGTATCATAAATCAACTTATGATTAATTGTTGAGTTCCGTGTAAGGGCCGGACCACATGCATCCGATCCGATTAAAATCCAGATACTAGACAAAAAAACAGCCTCCGTGTGCTGTCGACCATAGAGTCGCGTTGATAAAACACAATATGATGGATGGATGTTTGGCAAAATACAGAATCAAAAAAACCAGAGCATGCATTGGTTGTTTTCCAAAGATACGATTTTGAATTTTGCCAAACATCCACGTTCATAAAACACAATATAATGGTGAATTTTGTCGAACAGCCATTAATCATATTGTGTTTTATCAACATGACTCTATAGTCGACAGCACACAGAGGCTGTTTTTTTGTCTAGTATCTGAATCGGATCAGATGCATGTGGTACGGCCCTAAAAGTCGGCCTTACTACTGATAACTCATTCTTGTCGACATTCGAGCCTGTTATATTAGCAGGCTGTTAGGGCAGCGTCAGCGACACAAAATAATTAGCCAACTCTCAAGTCCAATGTGAAACATTCTTGTAAAATTCTCCTTTCTTTTTTTGGAAAGGCTCCTTTCAACGCCTTTCCAAAGAAAACTTTTTTGGAAAGGCGCCGAACATTAATCGCACACACAAGAAAAATACTATGCGCTGGTCCTGACTGCATCCATAACTAAGAAGAGACAATGTGACCTCAACCATTTGTGCTGGTACCATCCTATAGTGTGGTGCTATTAAAGTCACCTGTAAGAAATATGGGATAAAGAAATTGCAATGTAAGATTATTAAGATCAGCCTAATTTAACTATTAACTGAGTGGTAAATAAATGGAATGTATTGTAATCAGAAATTCCAATGACATGTGAATGGCCAGAGCAGTGTTAAGTTGGACATGCTGAAAAGAAATATGGTTACCCACCAGGACAGTGACTTCTCTGTGAATATTTGTCCTTATAGATAAAAGTGCAGAAGAATTGGAAAAGTACCATGTGGACATAATTGGCATTACTGAGACAAAAACAGGTGAGATCTTACTAAATAATACGTATAGGATGTTATTTTCAGGCAATAATGATCAAGAAAGGAAGGAGTAGCTATAGCATACAACACCAAACATGAAGATAAACTTCTTGATTGGAAGGTGGTTTCAAGTAGAGTTATGTGGGAAAACTTCAAATTGGGGAAATGGACAATGAAACTTATTTGTGCCTATGGTCCTTCTCTGGGACCAAGGAAGTGGAGGAATTTTTTTGAGTCATTAGAACAGGCAGCTGACAAAGAAAATAGAAAAAGTGGTCCTTGTTGAAGATCTGTACAGCAGAGTAGGAAATGAACCCCACCAGGCATATTAGGAATATTTTGGGAAAATTTGTAGAAAAGGGCAAAGCTAATAACAATGGTAAATACTGCTGGACTTCTGCTCAGGAAATGGATTAGTCATTACTAATACCATGTTCGAACATAAAGATATGCACAAGTTCACGAAGACACAAGAAATAAGAAAAGTCTCATTGACTATATCACTGTTGATTTATCACAGAGGATTTGAAATTGGAAATGACAATTACTTAGTGTTAAGCAGGATAAAATTTAATATCACACTGAAAACAAAATGTAAGAAAGTTTTAAAAAGAATTAAAGGTGAACAACTTTTGCAGGTAAACTGCAGACTTGACTATACAAACATTATTGAAGAAAAAATACAGATGGAAAACAAGAACCAAACTTTGGAGTCTCAATTGCAAAGTCTGAAGAAGACATTGATTCGTTCAGCTAGTGAGGTATGTGATGAAGTTGTCTGCAAGGATAGAAAAATAAGAACACCATATTGGACACAAGAAGTTAAAGACGCAGTGCTGGAAAAAAGAAAGCATACCAAAAGTTCCTAGCAAATAAGTCTGCAGATGCCCTAAAAGAATACAGAGAAAAATGTAAGAGAACTAAGCTATGTGTAAAAGTAACTAAACAAAAGTCATGAGATGATTTTGGTAAGAATATATAGAAAATAAAAGATGGCAAAATGTTCTCGAGGCTATTGAGAAAGCTTAGAAATGGAGGAAGAGTACTGTAAAAGGAATCAAAGATAATAAAGGGCATGAAAACTGAAGATAAGGATATCCTAGAGTAATTACTCTGAAAAAAAAAAACAAAATGAAACAAACAGTGACAGAACTGTGGTAGAAAATTTTCAAGAGGAATGCAAAGAGGAGCACATATCAATACTAGAGGTAGAAAAAAACCCATCAAAAACTTGAAATGTGGAAAGGCAGCTGGAGTAGATGATATCTGACCAGAAATGCTTAGGTATGGAGGTATTAAAGTTTTGCAGTCATAGTACCCATCTATAAAAAAAAGGGAATAAAGTCGAATGTGAGAATTATAGAGGAATTTCTATAATAAGTGTTTGAGGTAAGATTTATGCAAGCATACTTGAAAAGAGGTTCAGAAAGATTGTGGAATAGAAGCTTAGAGAAGAACAGGCTGGGAAAAGGCCAAACAGAGGTTGTCAGAATTTGTAGTTAAGTTTTGTAGATCTGGAAAAAGCATACAAGATGCTCAGAAAAAAGCTTTTCAAAACACTATAATTATACAGGGGGGGGTAGACAGAACATTATACAGAGCAATACAGTCTATAAGTAAGTTGTCAGTCAGCAGGAAATACAGGAAGATGGTTTGATGTAAAATCAGGAGTAACGCAAGGATGAATATTATCTCCACTCTTATTCATCATCTTTATGGATCACGTTATGAAAGAAAGTGGCATTAGGCCTGATATTAGAATTGAACATGACAAACTTAGTTCTTTGCTTTATGCAGATGATGTTCTCCTAAAAGCATTAAGCAGGTTCCCCAGGATTTTCTAATTAAATTGAATAAATTTGAATTTTCTTGACAACTGGGTTCTCATTCAACAAGATCATCTAAGGAATTGTTTCATGAGTGAGACTGCAATATGTCAGGCAATTAATGTACTCCAAAGAGAAGCACTCACAATCAGAAAATTCATGTATACCGAATTATTGGATGGTGAAATAGACACAGGGATTTGTATTGCTTTTGATATTTTGTTAACCTTCCCCATACAAGAGGATTTTGGAACAGATGTAGTGGCTAGCTTCCTCTCTGCATTCTGATATATTCTGTTCAGTTTTTATTTCTTTCTTTTTCATCCCTCCACCTTTGGCAAACATGAAAATAGATTGGATGGTTTCCCTAACAGCTGACACATTTAAGTTTGTTTGGAAAGAAAAATTTCTTATCATGTTCTTTACTACCTTTTAGACAGAGATGACAGAATCCCAATAGGCAATCTGGTCATACCCATATTTCTGAAATTTAAAGCATCTTAGTAGATTAGGAACATTAGTTGAGCAGGACAGCTGAGGTATGATGCCTTTACAAATGCAGAAGGTTTGAGTAGGGTGCCCATCCATCTCATTTTAAACAGAATAGTCTTGTTTTCACAAAAAATTTTCTGATGTCCCTATGCACGCCTTTTCAATCTTAAATATGAAATGTTTTCATGTAATATCCATAAAACAACTGTTATAGAAATATTATTATCTTCTAATAACTTGTAAGTCATGCATGGATTTAGTTCGATTATCAAAATGCTTGGCTATTATTCTTTTCTTTAAGTGAAAGCATAACCAGTCAAGATAAAGAGAAAAAAAAAATTTTTTTAAGGACTTACATCATATTTAAATAATTTTAATGGAACATGTGCACTGGACATATTAAAATAACATTCATGGCTTACATTTGTAAGAAAAATTATATAGAATTTTATTCATAAATACCAATATATTTCACCCAACATTACATAGACATCATCAGGTTGAAGACTGTTAACTACATTCAAAATATGAATCACAATAATGAATCATAAATCATGCATATATTAGCTCATGTTTTGGTCGCAGCTGAAAAATATGATATTACGCTTTAGAGTTCAAAGGAATAATTGTAAGAAGTTGTATAGATAAAAAAATCATTTAAAATAATTATTAATTAAAAAAGAACAACTTATAAACAATTAATAGTAATTACTTTCCAAAACTTGGATATCGGCATGCAGTCTGACTGGTTCAGGTTTGGACAATTTCGTAGTGTTTCACAAGTTTCAAGGACAGTCAAATTTATCAATGAAGAAGTTTTGTCTGATTCCAAAGAACTCTGTGCCTAGTATCAATAGCATAAGCAATGACAAATTTGTCAGATTCCAAAAATGCAATATAGTCTTGTTTTTCAATTCTAATCATGGCAGAACTGTGAGTATGTCCAAAAACAGCAAAGATGACACGAGTAGGGTACTTGATAAACAATTGGTAAGGAAAGAGGTGGTAACATATCCTTCGTAGATGGTAGGAGGGAAGAAAGTTTCTAAGCTGGTTTGATGGACATGTATAGATTGAATCTACAAAGAACCTTGCTATTTGTTCCAAGGTTCCTTTAAAGGTATGGTGCCAAAATTCTTTTCACATCAGATTGTAGTCTGGTAGAAGGATGATAATTGTAATAAAATTGAATGATAGTTTTGTTGTATCCATTACATATCAGGTTGCTTTTAATTTTATTAAGTTTATCTAGGGAATTAGAAGAGCAGATCGTATGAGTTCTACGTGTAACACTCTTGATAATACCCATTTTCTGAAATTAATGATGGCGGGAAGATGAGTCAATCCGATTTATGACTCATTATTGTGATTCATGTTTAGAATGTCGTTAACGTTCTCTCTCTCCCCGATGATGCCCTTGTGATGTTAGATGAAATATATCAGAATTTTTGAATAAAATTCTATATAATTTTTATTAAATGTGTAAGCCATGAAAGTTATTTTAATAATTAAATAATTTTTTTTCATCAATACATATTAACAACTTTTTTCTTTTTTTAAATCTACTTTTGCTTATATTATACGTTTCTTACAATGTCAATGTAAACTCTTTTCATTTATAATTCAGAGAACTGAAAGACAGGATGCATCACAATATGAAGTGAGAGCTGACATTGAAATCTTTATTGACAAAATTAAAATGAAACAAAATGAAGAATCTTTACCTCTTTATTATTATTATTTAACACCTCCAGGGAGTCCAAAGACTCCCTGAGGGTGGACACCTGGTCCACAACTCTGTCTCCACCACCCAATCCACCAACTGACTACAACTACATCAACGCCATCTACCGCTGACCACCACTACTAGTATTTCCACAGAATCACAAACATCCATGCCCAGGGCGGGATTTGAACCTGCAGCCTTTTGGTTAGAGAGCAGATACGCTAACCACTTTGCCAGCCAGGCTGGCCGAGTGACTAGCTTTACCTGTCACTATTGAAAACTTATTGGATAATCTGATTAATAATGGTTTCTAAGGAATTCACAATTTAAATTTTATGTAAATGGATTTTATAATATAGTAATGGATACATGCAACAATGAGCTTCCTTGTAAATAATTTAATTCTATGTCCTGGACAGCATTAAATTAAATGGTGGAGTGGAAAAATGTCATCACTAGCTTGCCAACTATAAATTTAGTGTCTGCATTAGCACAAGTCATGGACCAAGATTATTTAATGAATGATACTACCCGAAAAGCTATACTGAAGGAAAAATTGCATTTTGACATGACTGTCAGACCTTTGATGGATGGAAAGAAAGAAATTTTCCAACATTTTCACAATGAAAACATTTCTTTTGAAAACATGAAAGCTATTGTTGAGTTTATTTTACCATTAGTAGGTTCCATTGTTTCAATAGAAAGTGTTTTTTTTTTAGTGAATTATTATGGAGCAAGGAGAAAAAGCAATTGCTAGCAAAAAAAAAAAAAAAAAGATACATTCTCTTATACACTTTTAATGATGTAACACACCAGCTGCATCAGCTACACTGCAGAATTCCAAGAAATAGAAACTGTTGGGACTTCAGGTGCAACAAGCAAGTAAATTTTGAGGTACATGTTTGGTATTTTGACTGAAAATTTCAGACATCGTTATATTTGAGTCATGAGAAATGTGCAAGCAACTGTGCTTTGCCATTTACCAACACATAACAAACTAGGACTGAATTATGTTGGAATTAAGAGCACCCTGGGTTTGGGCGTATGTCAAAAGCAAGAATGATATTCCTATTCAGAAGCAGATGACCAAGTATCAAAATGTGCATCATACTTTGATTTTTAAGTGCTGAACATATCTTGTTATCTGGAAGCATAAAGGAGATCCCACTCTTATATTAAACCTCTAGAAGAACTAAGTGTTTATGAGGTTTACTGTAAATGGTGTTTATTCCTGATTGATAGTGCCCACAGTAGTTTTTATGAATGACGCTGAGAGAATTTTTGACAAGAATAGCACTAGAACTAGAACACAGTTTATCTGTTGTGAGAGATTCTGCCAATCCTAAATTATTCTGAATAAAGAAAGACATGACATTTTCCCTATTAGCTTCTTTACCTGTTGCACGTATGATACAAAACATAGCTATATTTGTGTGTATGGATTTTTTTTATTTTAATATGTTCCAGTAAGTCAACAGGAGTTTCATCAAGGGATTCGTGCTGCATCTGTGTTTCCTTTAAAAGATTTGTTTAGAGAGGATGTTTTTTTTATCAAATAAAAAAAAAGGGGGTTTTATTGTGTCCATTCTGATGATACTCATTACATGAGTTGGCCAAAATCTACCTGCCAATGTACTTGTATCTATGGTATTTGCACTTGGCTGGGTCTTGTGTAGGCCCCTGGAAAATCTGAGAATGAAGACTTCATGTTCAAAGGGACTTTTTAATTCAGTGTCAGAAATCCCCCACCAACCACACACACACACACAGAACCGACTATCTGGCAAGCAAAAGTAGAAGTGGAATGCCAGGGTTATCCTTACTCCAACATCACTGACCAATCCAGACAAGACTACTAGTCACTTAATCATGGCCAGGTAATCCAGGACCACCTGTCTAGCTGAAGCAGTGGCCAAAGTAATGTACAGCTAATAGGATTCTCCTTTCCAGATGTCTATAGGTCACACTGAATGGCAAGCACATTAGAAGGGCATTGGATCTTAGTGAATTAAACATTCAGGAAAAGTGGAGTAAAGAATACAGAAAGAAAAGTATAGAAAAAGAAAAGGAATGAAAGAGGTCAGTACCATCACTGGGAGGTCCACCTACCATGAACGGGTTTACCATGTCTTCATACTGAGGACCTGGTCATGGTAGGTGGACCCCCCAGTGATAGTACTGACGTTTTCATTCCTCTGCTTTTTCTATACATAAGGGATGCTAGTTTGGACCATGAATGAGGGGATCTCACTAAGAGGTTTTTCCATATATATACAGTTATCTCACAATATCTCTCAATCAGATAATTGAAGGTACAATTACGTGGTGCTGCCATTTATAAAGAAAATGGTTTCTAGTGTTTATGATTATGCACTGTTGGGGCACTGTCATGAGATATAATGCAGGTACTTCACATAGGGAATCAACTACAGAATACGTGATAACAAAAGCAAAATATCATTATCATTAAATATATTCTTGCATTGTCACTTATCTTGTCATTTATTCATTCAATGAATATCATTAAGTGTTGATTTCCTATAAAGAATAAATGATAATTCTAGTGTAAAGTATTTATGACCAAATTAACAGATTGATTAAAGGAAAACCCAATCTCCAAAAAAAAATAATAATAAATCCAACTATTCCCATCCATCCCCATCTACATTTATGAATAATCTTAACTGTTCAGAAGAACAAAGAGAACAATTTCATATAAGAAATATCAGCCCATTTTAGAAAAAAATTAGAAATCATCAGAAACAGTCACATCTTTATTTACTAATGTCCCACACAAAAAAACATTCTGGATCCTCAAAAACCAAAATATCTACTTGATATCTTTAACTCATTCAAATCAGTCATGAAGTATGCACATTTCACTTGGCAAAAAAGTATACATAAAATCTGCAGGTACTGTACTACTATTGGATTCTCCCTCCCTTCCCCATCTCCAAAAGCACTAAACTCAGTACCCACACAATTTCTTATGTACCATAATACCTAATAGCTAACCCGAATTTGATCTACTCAAAGAAAACCAAAATTTTAGGGAAGATAAAAAAATAAAACTTAAATTGCATTATTACTCTGCTATTTAGAGAACTTCAACATATACTAACTGATGCATCACTTCTTGTTCCCATAATCCATTCCAAAAGTAAAAGTGTAAATTCATAAAAATACTCTCTAGCAAAAGAGTAAAATTGCTCAGACAATACACTATATTACAGAATTAGAATATAAAGAAATTATATCAAACAGCTACAACCTAAATCGGTGGTTTTAGAACTGAAGCATGCATAGGAAGATGGGTTAATGTTAAATCAGGCAGAAGACTAGGGTGTACATTATCTTCACTGTTATTCACCATCTATATAGATCACATTATGAACAGAAGTGGTATTAAACAAATCAAAATTGAAGATGTTGATCTCAGCTCTTTACTTTATGCAGATGATGTTATATTCCTAACTAAATCCAGAACAAGTTTGCAGGATTCCTTGACTAAATTGAATATAACTGCTATAATAAATCTGGTATGAAAATTAGCAATATAAAGACAAACACAATTAAAATAGGCAGACACACTGAAATCATTAACTACATCCTGAATGAAGATATGGAACAGGAGAGAAATTAGTCTAAACAATAAACTAGTTGTATACATGTTCAAACCAATTTTAACTTATGGATAGAGCTGGGTTAGTTAAAAACAGTTGGTCAAAGACAGAAAAATACAGATATGAGAGTTCTGAGAAAGATTAGAGAAGTGAAGAGATGGTAACAATGGCAGTATAATATTAAAAAAGAATATATAAAGAAAGAACTTGATGTTGTTATATTCAGGAATGTGTTAGCAGAGCTAATCTCAGGTGATATGGTCACTTAAACAGAACAGGAGAGGAAAGATTAGCAAAACAAGTGCTTCTTTTTTTTTTTTGTCAGGATGGTAGAACAACTCCAGAGAAAGACCAAAATCTAGGTGGACTGATATAGTGAGAAGTGCCTTAGAAAAGAGAAATATAATATCTGTTAATTGATCAATATGAAGGAAAGCTGTTGATAGGAAGTTAGTAATGATGTAACTTTTTCATGAATTCTGCCGCCATTCATTGAAAGAATCTCTCCTTATGCCACATAACTTTTGACAAATATCATATCACATACATCTCATGGGGATATACACTGCTCAAAACAATTAGTGGATATTTTAGTTTCTGTCGGATAATTATAAATTTCTACAAATAATTATAACTACTGGGTACTTTATACATGAATAAATATTTCGACAGGGATGGCCACTCTCAGCAACTCTTTTTAATATCTACTTAAATGAAATAATAATAAAATGGAGTAAAAATTTACATCAAGGAATTAAACTTTCACCTACAGTTAACTTAAACACTCTCCTCTTTGCAGATGACCAAATAATAATTACAAATTCTGAAGATAACTTACAGAAAGCTATTTTAAATCTAAATGAGATATCCAAAGATTATGGTATGATAATATCAACGGAAAAATCAAAAACTATGGCCTTTAAAGGAAAAAATCCAGCAAGAACTAAAATAGTATTAGATAACAAGATCTTAGAACAGGTGAATTCATTTAACTACCTAGGATGTATGATCACTTATGAAAATGAAAAAGATATAAACATAAAAATTGCAAAATATTTAAAAATAACAGGAGTAATTAACTCTATATTTAAACCAAACCTAGTTCAAAAACAAACCAGGCTAAAAGTATACAATATATTAGCCCTACCGGTCTGTATGGAAGCAAAATCTGGACAATAAAACAAAAAGACAAACAAAGATTAACAACAGCAGAAATGAAGTTTATGAGAAAAACTGCAAAGCATACCCTATTTGATCACAAAAGAAACGAAGATATTATGAAAGAATTAAATCAAGAACCAGTAATTGAAAAAATTAAAAAATATAAACATAGATGGATGGAACACGTTCAAAGAATGAAAACAGAAAGATTACCAAAACAAGCCTTAAAGTACAAGCCACTAGGAAAAAGAAAACCAGGACGTCCTCTTAAACGATTCAACGATGACTTCTAAGGCCGGAACAGGCCATACTAGGCCTAAATCCTTGATATGTATGATGATGATGATAAATATTTCTTACTTATGGATAGGGTGTAATTGATGAGATATTGTTTAAATAATCGATATTTATTACAAATTTAACAAATTATGCATTTTAGCATGAAATAATTTTAACAAGAATAACAACAAGAATAGGCAAAAACGCTTGTTAAATTTTAATAAGGCATATGGTCTCCATTAACAGCGGTACATCTTGATTGCATGGAGCAGATAAGATGATCAAAGAGTTCTTGTGGGAATAAAATTTGATTCTTTAACGATACTTGTGACATAATGATTAGAAATATATACACGTTTACACAAGAATAATATTTAATTTGCCAGATATTTCGGTAGCCACTGAAGATGGTCTGTAATATTCAGACCGAAATATTTGGCAAATTAAATATTATTCTTGTGTATATATTTCTAGTTCTTGTGAGATATTTCCCCACTCTTCTGTGAGAGCAATTTCCAGCTCTTGAAGCAATCATTTCAACAAGTCTTAACATGATTTTGTATGCAGTTGCGTGTTCTACACCGTTGTATATTAAGAATATTTTAAAATAAATGTGCTACATTTGTAAATTATTTTTATAACTTTATAATTTACAAGAAAACCAAAATATCCCCTAATTGTTTTGAGCAGTGTATATCAGGAAGTTGATGATGAAAGTCTACATAAAGGCAAAAATTCTCTTTATTACAAACCAAATCCTAAGGAGGCCACAAATCACTGCCAGTAAATTATTGTCCAAGTGATCTCACTTCCAAGGTTCTTGCTCAAGTAATGGAAAACTTCACAACTAATCAGTGTGAACTGGACACCTCACCTCTAAACTAATAAACTAGCAAGGATCACCCCATCACCTATTGACAAATGCCACAAAAATGTATGCATGACAGGGGACTGATATATACAGGGTGTTCGGGATAAATTTGACAGTTTCGTAAGGAAAAAGAAAATCTTCTTTGTATCTATTAAATTTAATGAATTGACAAAAAAACATTACAGGCAGAGTTAATTACAATACTATCAACAAGATTTACTCAAAATAACCACCATTAGCATCGATCACAGCTTCAATTCTGCTTCGGAACCTCGAACAAGCTGATGCTACAGTCTCCCTGGGAAGGGCCGCAAAAACTGTTTTAATTTTATCCATTAACTGGGCTTTTGTATTACTGGAAGTGCGATTGGTGTCTTTTTCAACTGCGCCCCATACAAAATAATCCATGGGGTTAAGGTCTGGGGAGTTTGGAGGCCAAACATTTGGACTGGTGAAGTCGTAGAAATTTTCAGACAACCATTTTTGACTTTTCCCAGAGGTGTGGCAAGGGGCCGAATCCTGCTGCCATACATACGGCCTACCATTGGCTACCCTTGTTATCCAGGGCTTGACTACAGTTAGCAACTCCACGAACAAAGCCCGAATTCCAATGCCAGGGTTCTTCAACACCTGTTCCTGCAGATTTGCGAGGAATTCTGCTGTACGAACGCAATCAGATCGTCTGCTAGGGATCTTTCTTCTTGCTACATCCTCGTAGTCACCATTGCAAGTCTCTAGTTCATGCCTGATTGTTTTTACTGTATTCAGGGAGCATTGGGCAGCAGTCGTAATATCCTTATTTTGATGGCAGGCACGAATCATCATGATACAAGTTATTCTCTTCCATGATTCAGGTGGGTTCCAGCTATCCATCCTTTCTGACATCTTGTATATGAATGAAGAAGGGTCCAAACTTTTAAATGAAGAGAAGTGTGTGTTAATACATGTAACTTACGGAAAAATATAATTAATTATAAATATGTCAAATTTATCCCGAACACCCTGTATATGTAGAATGTTTTTTAACTTGGGCAAATTATGTATTCAAGATACCAAGTAATTTTATATAAACTTGGTTTTTAATCCTATTTCCCAAGTAAGCAAACAGACAAGTATGTCAAGTTTGCACCTGCATGTAGTGCAAAGACTGAGGCAACTCGTGGTAAAGGTGGTTAAGCTCCGATCACTTTCCTTAGTATTTTTCCCCTAATGCAAAGCACATCCCCTTGCAGAGATGTATGATGCTGTGCATTAAAGGCAGGGGTCACTACCCAGACCAGTTTCAACCTTTATTGAGGTCTCATCAGTGGGAGCAATTCATATAAGCTCTGCATCACTTCAACCTTTGTATTTCAGGTCTGACTCCCATTGACGAGACCTCAATAAAAGTCAAAACCAGTCTGGGTTTCGACCGGATAAAGGTCTTTAATGCATAGCATCATACATCTCCTCAAGGGGATGTGCTTTGCATTAGGGGAAAAATACTAAGGAAAGTGATCGGAGCTTAATCCACCTTTACAACGAGTTGCCTCAGTCTTGCACGACGTGCAGGTGCAAACTTGACATACTTGTCTGTTTGCTTACTTGGGAAATGGGATTAAAAACCAAGTTTATATAAAATTACTTGGTATTTTGAATATACATATATATATATATATATATATATATTAAAAAAAAAGTAGCAGGTGCAAGCTCTCATTTCATAATTTGTCTTCTGACTTCTGCAACTGCCTGACTGATTTCTTTCTGGTTACACATTATATGTGATGGTGGATGGACCTTTATCCTCAAACTTTGCAACTAATTCAAGAATGGCACAGGGTCCCATTATTTCTCCTGCTATCTTTCTTTTCCAGTTGACAATCCAATCTACAGTTTTGCTGCTGACAAAATTGATAAACCCAAATTACACAAACCACTAAAACTTATGATCTCACCATTTTTTGTTTATTAAGTAAATATCAGTGTTTGCAAATCATAATCCTGTTTTATTTCTCACAAAAATAGAAACCTTTTCTTCCAGTCTTAAAGATATAACCCAAATCTCTCGAAAAGATGAGATTTCTATTCTTGGATCAACTCTAACCTCCAGTCTTTCTTGGAATAAATGTATCAGAAGTATTATCTCCTCAACATCCAAGAAATTAGATATTTCTTTTACTCAAGGCATTTGAATAACTATTAAGTGTCGAGAAATCACAAAACTATCCAACTATTGAATATTTTTCTTGCTTTTAGGGTGGTGCTTTCAAGAGCTTACTAAATATTCTTGGCTTAATACCTGGAGCAGATTTAGATTACATTAATTAATGATTAATCTTTCACCAATTCACTGCACTCTTTTTTTCCCCCGACATACACCCAACTATGCTGCTTTTCTATAGATATTCCATGATCACTATCACTGTTCAGAGAACTGGCATTGGTTATTCTCCCACTATTCTCTGTTGAACCATGCATAGCAGTTTCTTAACAACTATTCAAAGTTCAACTTCAAACTCACAAACTTGTTTCTTTTCATTCATTGTCTACACTGTTATCATTTAGAAGCCTTTGCTTTTGTATGTTTCCTAAAAACTACAACCTGCCGGTTTTCAAATCCAATGTCAGGAAGTTTCTTCTCCTCCTCCTCCTTTAACTTTCTGCACATCCAGTATTATTATATTATATTAATGTTATGATCCAATAGGTTAAACAATGTTATGTGTGTGTGTGTGTGATTACCATATTCTGCTAACTGCAACTCCCATGTTCAAACCATAGCAAAGCCATCTGAATCACAATGCATTCAAGGAATTTAGACATATACCAGCCAAGAAAATTAGACATATACCTAAAAATTACAACTACTAACATACTATTAAGTGAATAGTCTGGTAACCACTCACTAAAGGACCCGTTCTATCCACTATGCAATCATCTATCATTTATACAAACAATTAGTGAACTCACAGGCACCAAAAGAACCATTTGTTATAATGATGTTCCTTTAGAACAGCACACCAATGTTTTTGGGAATGAGAATTGAATGCAACAGTTCAACATTTTCATTCTTTCTGCACTGAATTTGCTAATTAATATCTTTTTAATGACATTGTAGATTTAGTACTTAATCAGTAGGTCAAAGTTTAGACAAACTATGATCTCTAGAGTAGAGTTCTCAGTTTAAAAGGTTTCTCTTAAAAGGTTTTAAGCCACTAAGGTTATGCAATTAGCAGAGTAGAGTAGTTATTCCACAATGAATAATAAAAATCTTTCACCATCTAAAACAAGTTTAATTTTTGTATATGTAACTTTGCATTATATGTAATTTTGAATAGATCATTTCTTGGGCATGATTAATTTCATTTTCTAGGTAAATCTGCTGACTTGGTTGGCTGAATGGTTAACATACAACCTTTCCAACCAACAAGTTAGAAAGGTGTTATGTTAGGCGGTTTGATTCCCACTGTGTGCATGGATGTTTTATAATCGTCTTTAGGTAATGGGTAAATTTTGAAGTGAGACCAATGCTGGGATTTGCTTGATACATTAAGTGTCTTAAAAAAAGTTTCATGTTTAGTTTCCAGTATGGCATTTCCAAAGCCTATGTAAAGAAAAATAACAATTAAAAAAAAACCATAGTCTACACATAGTACTAATGTCATTATAAGTTTACAACTCATTTGTGGGTCTCTCTATCTCTCTCTCTCTCACACACACAGAAAAAGAGAGAGAAAGAGATGGGGGGGGGGAGAGCGGGGATTAGTGCTTGCAGCAGGAGTGACTCAACTCCAAAATTAAATATGCCTGCAAACAAAAATTTGTTAGGTGCTTTACATTTGCAGAAGTTAATTGGAAATACGTCTGCAATGATAATTTTAAAGAGTGATCTTTTGACTCATACCAGGATCTTCACAAATCAGAAAAATACATAATAGGAGTTGATTCTATTTACTCATATTTAATTTAATCTAATGACTGAGTAAGTCTCATTTTCCCCCCAAATTATGAATAAAATGAATAGCAAAAAGAAGAAATGGAAAGAATATAAAAAAAAAGCAACCTTATTCCCATCACAATTTCATGATATGTATGCTATTTATAATGGTATCACACAACTAAATTTACTTTATTAATAGTATTTTTCCTAGAAACAATTTTCCCCAAAAGCAATTTGTTATTAGACCAAATCTCTAATATTATCAGATCTTACATTTTGGATCTGCTAAAACTGCTAAATGCATCAATTCAACAAGATCTGATCTTAGGCTTAATATGCATGCATCTACTATGATAATAACAGATGTATGCATATTAACGTCTTTGAATGTAAAGCACCTAATTGCAAATTAAAGATGCCTGCAAATTTTCATTTGCAGGCATCTTTAATTTGCAATTAGGTGATAAATGTTTTTCTGTTGCCTGATAAAATACTACCACCTTGCTTATTGGAAGCCTGAAGTGGCTGGAAGCCATGTTTCGTCACTAGACCATGTGTTGGATTCTGTCTCTTCCCCCCCCCCCCCTTCCTTCACATAGAGTGAGAGTGATATCCTCTATGACAGTGCTTCCCAAACTTATGGATGCTAAGGCCCCCCTTTTGAAAAATTAAAATATTTCACGTCCACCCATCGAAAAAAAAATCGTAATATAGACATATATTATTATAATATTTATTGTATTTATATTCAATACAATTTATACAGTCATACCCCAACTTATGCGAATCCAGAGTTACACAGTTTCTTATATGTATGTATTCCCATCCTGCTTCACCACTAGTCGTATCTTTCAGGCGCTGGCCGCATTCGCCAGTGTTGCACATGCTGTGAACAAGCACTGACGTGTTTCACGCGGTCTCCATTCAAACACGATTTTTATAGTCTACAAACCTTGCGATTGTTTAATGTTATGTTCTTGATAAAAATTTTATCACATAAAAAATAATAATGTCATCCAAAAGAAGCAAGTCCGATTCTTCTACTGCTAGCAAGAAAAGAAAAACATTGACTTTGGAAACAAAACTAAACATTATTAAAGATTTTGAAGGCGGAATGAAAATTTGTGAGTTAGCAAAGTTCGATCTACAGGAATCCACAGTAAGAACAATCATAAAAGAAAGGTTTACAGTGGAGGACATAGATTCTAACGAGGAACGAATTGTAGCCACAAGGCAAGGAATAAAAAAAATCATTAGCTTGCTATGAAAAAATTTTGCGTGACAAGAAAAAGACATTATGCCACCAGACGAATCTATCAGTTTTTATGAAACCATTGACATCGAAATAACTCTTTTTTTTATGTATGAAAAACTACAATTATGATATTTCTTAAAAAATATAGGTGTTTTTGTAAACCTTTGGTTCACTATTGTATGTTTGTATATATAAATTACATGCAAAATTATACCCTGAGTTACGCGAATTCGACTTACGCGCTTTTTGTTGGTCCCACCTACCGTGTAACTTCCGGGTTTTACTGTACTGAAGATTTTGCGTTTGTAATCTTTTTTTTTTTTTGTGTTTCTTATCAATACCTTTGAAATGAAACTTATATGAATAAGCATATATTTATTAATATTCATTAATCGCTGAAATACGCAAGAAGCAAAATTTGTGAACCAACACCGATGTGATTTTTTTTCAATTAAAATATTAAAAAGAACAAAAAATAAATAACAAAAATGAAATACGTTTCTTTTAAGATTAAAAAAATCTACTTAGTCTTAAAACATTTTACATTTGTTTTCATTATTTCATGGGCCCCCCCTCAACAAAACGTATTCACAAACGCAAACACTTGTTCAAAAAGGAAGAAGAGTACTGAGGCCTTACTAAACTGCCAAAATTTAAATCAGAGTAACTGCTTCTCCTTGCTAAAAATTTGGAAATGCCTCATTCTTACCAGTCATCAATTGTTCCTCCCCTCTTGCCATATATAATTTTATTACATCTCATTGTCTATTATATCTCATTATGCTAGCATGCAGTTCATAGCATTTCAAAAAAAAAAAAATCTGTTATCTTTTTGTGATTTATTACAGTAAAAACCACATATAATACATTCAAAAAGACTTTTTGAATGATTATATTCAGACCATTTAATGACATGACTAGTTTCCCACATCCTGTTGTGTACATCCTCAGATTAAATTACAAAATTAGAAAAGTATTAACAGAGAGGTGTACATAAATTCACTCCTTGAATAACCGTAAATAAATCCAGTACATATCTTCAAGACTTTTTTACCTAAAAGAGTAACTTTAACAAATTTAGTGTGAAAAATAACATGATAAAAACTGAGGAAATAGGTAGCAATGTGGGAAACATCAAATACATTCTCAATGGAGAATAATATTTTGGCTTTTAAGTAGCTCGGTTTTTAGTGAATATGACAGTTAAATAAGAAAATGGATAATGGAATAAGCAAAGCTAATATGGCGTATGGCAGGGAACCAGCTTAATAAATTTATAATGGAATAAGAGAGATATTAGTCAAAACTACACAAGATGGTAATCAAACCATTTCAACTTATGGATGTGAAGGGGGGGGGGGTAAAATAAAAATAAACCAATTGATTGGATGAGAGAAAAAGACCACAGACATGTTCTGAGAAAAACTAGGGGAGTGAATAGATGGCATATAAATGGGAGAATCATATTAAAAATGAAGATATTAGGACAGAACTTGACGAGTTCTTCTGATATCTTCATGCTGTTGTATTCAAGAATGGGTGAGAAAGGTAATCTAAGGTGATGTGGTCATTTAAAGAGAATAAGCAAGAAACTATTAGCAAAACAGGCAAGGAAAAAAAGATCTAGAAGAAGACCAGTAACTAGGGAGATTGATATATTTAAGTGCCTCAGAAGACTGGAATGTAACATATGCCCAGGCTATAGATCTCCCCCCTCTCCCCTCCACTCAAACAAATTAACAGATTAATGTCAGAGAAGTTGATCATGAAATGCTAATAATAAAGTAAACATATGTTTTACATCCCTTAAGGGTACACATTCCTTGATGGATAATGTTCTCTTTTTCTTTTGACTCAATACAGTTTAAATACATAAAATACTAATATCATAATACAAACACATGTGACCAGATCAGAGAAAGGAAATAAAAATCTTAAGTATTCTTACTATAATATATCTTGATTTTTTCTTTCTTTGTTTCTGTCAAATAATTTAAGCAGCGCATCTTTCTGTAGACCACAGCACTATCCACCAAAACACCTCCCCCCCACACACACATACACTAAATACAAAATATGGCTTGTCTATTTTATGCAGTGAAAAAACTTTCAACAACCAGCTCTAATCCAGAGTATTTTAATAATAAGGTGTTACATCCTTTCACTACATGTATATGGACTTTACATAACCTTGGCATCTCTTCTGGGTCTGGCTCCCACTGAAAAGACCTCAATAAAGGTGGAAACCAGTCTGGGTAGTGGCCCTTCCCATAATGCATAGCATTATACACACCCAAAAGAGAGAGTGTGTGTGCTTTGCATTATGGGATACTAAGAGAATTAAAGTGAAGTCACTAGCCTCTATATACAAGTAGCCTAGTCATAAAGATACTTCACATGCAAACTCTGTTTGCTTACAATTGGATAAAGGATGAAACAAGAATATAATTTCTTGGAATCTTTAATTTAAAGTAACATTTAATAGGAAAATGTGATGGTAAATGGAATTAAAACTATAGTAAAAATACAAAATTTTTGATCATGTGCAGATAGTAGATATGTTTTTTTTTTATTTATTTTAAGAATAACCACTACATATGAACTGATTATTATTATTATTACATTACACCTCCAGGGAGTCCAAAGACTCATCGAAGGAGGGCATCTACTCTACAACTCTTCATCTCACTACTCTTAACAGCCTTCATCACCTAACACCAACGCCATCTACCGCCGACTACCACTTTCACACACAATCACAAACATCCATGCCCACGGCAGGATTCAAACCCGCAAAAAGCTGCGGGATTTGAAATTAAAGTGCGCAAAATATATAAAAATTATATATTTTTTATTGTTGTCTCTCAAGATATATAATATTTTGTTTTCTTTAATAGTGCTGAAAATACTGAATTTTTGATTGGGGTGGTGGAAAGATTTTGTATCAAGATAATGGCCACTATGGACAGGTTGTTTACAGACATCTAAGCATACACTGCTCTGTGGTTGTTTTTCTTCATTATAACATCTAAAAAACAGATAATTTATTGTGTCACTCAATACTGAAAACAAATTTTGTCTTTAGGTAAGTATTGAGGAAGAGCAAAAAAGATGCTTCAAATTTCTCTGTAATGATGATGATTGGATATCTGGACTTCAAATCTGAAAAAGGATAAATGAAAAGACTGTCTCCAGAGAGTTTGACTATATTTAGTGAAAACTAATGTTCCAGTGGAAGAGGAACATTAGTTTTCTAATGTTCCTCTTACATCCATTGAAAAGCATGCAAAAGCATCTTGCACTAGAACATTAATTCTAGTGCAAGATGCACTAACCAAATAAACAAAAAAATCAAATAAAGAAACAAAGATAGCTATGTTTGCTGATGATTTAGTCCTATTCTCAGCTCATAACAACTTAGAAACAGCAGGTCACTTGAACAAAGCTACTGAAAGTTTATCTACATACTGTCAAAACGAAAAATCAAAATTAACCCAACTAAATCAGAAATTTGTGTGTTTACCATTAAAGACTAAACAATCAACTAATTACATTTAATGAAAACCCCAAATACTTTGGAGTTACTCTGGATTGATCATGAAGCTTCAATAAACATATCAACAATGTTGCAGTCAGAGCAAAAAGAAGACTAAATATCATGAAAGGTATCTCTGGTAGAGAGTGGGGAGCTGATGCTAAAACTTTAAAAATCACATACACCTCTATTATCCCACCCATAATGGAATATGCTTTGCCCGTCTGGATGAAAACATCACAAACCAGTTTAGACAAGCTTATAAAAATTCAGAAAAAAGCAGTCAGAATCATATGTGGACTAAAGAATACAATTCCTGGAAAAACAGCAAATTCAAATCCAACCTCATTCCTTTGAAAATTAGGTGGCAAGAAAATCTTACTAAATTTGTAGAAAAAAGAGTCAATCTTGCACATCATAGAACAAGTGAACTTTTTAAAAAGTGGCAACCAACAAACAGAATAAAGAAAAAATTGACAATGCATAAAATCATGGAAAATGAAATTCCCTTAGACTGTCCAAATAAAATAGCTAACTACCCAGCATTTCCTCAAAATCAATACAGGTAAAATATAGTTATTAATTTTAAAATAGGGACACATGAGAAAAAAAAAGCCTAGAAAACCCTGAAATTTTGAGATTAGCTCTCTCAAAAAAAATGAAATATGGACCTCATTCAATAAAGATCTACCCAATGGCTCCAAAAATCCAAATGGCAATACTGGGAGTGACATACTCATCTGTGGCTCTCAAAATATAGAACTAAAAACAACCAACACTATAGGATGCAACTCATACCATTAACACAGCTCTGCAGCATTTGGATAAACAAAACCCAAAAGGAATTTATATTTTTCACAGATTCCTTAGCATCACTTCAAGCTATTAACTACTACTACACTACTCATCAAAAATCTCAGAGATGTATAAAAAAAAAACTACATAAGGATTCCGAAATAATTTTTCCCTGATCCCATCCCATCCCATGTAGGATTAGAGGGAAATGAAACTGCAGACAAAGTAGCAAAAATGGCTGCAAAATCAAGTGACACCATTGCTTTTAATCTTTTTAAAACAACTCAAAAAGAAAACATAAAAAGAATGATTCTCCACTGGTATTCAGCCAAAAAAAAAAAGGAGCTACCATCAACTCCAAGTTTAATCACTGGACCATTACCATGATCTCTTGCCTCAAGACCAATTAAGCTTATATGCAAAATCTTAACATCGAGAAAGCATTACCACTACATTTACTAAACTGTATGAATATTTCTAAATGTGAACTTTATAACAACCCAGAAAAGGCGCTTCATAAAATACATGTATTTGACCTCTATGATCTAGTGTAATAATACAAAGGAATAATTAAAAAAAAAAAAAAAGAGAGAGAGAGAACATTAGTGAATAAAGATATATCATCTACACTAGTTCATGTATCTGAAAGAGGGACTCCTTTCTGACACACTAACTAGATTGAAGTGTTTTAATGTAGAAATCTGTATGTCTCATAATTTTTAAAAGTATAGTTGTTACACTTTAAAACTGTCACTCTGTTCTACTACCACATTGCTTATGCTTACAGATGTGTTGAGTTTAATGGCAAATAGGGGGAAAATGTATCAATCTATATTCAAGTGAATAGTTTTAGATTGATACAGCCTTGAAATAAGATTTGTTAAGATAGACTGTAGAATCTATCATGATATAAGCGAAGTAAAAGAGCTCTTTCATAGGGAGTTAGGTATCAACAACCCTGCATGAACCTGGGCTAAAATAACAGATAACACTGAATACAGTACTTTTTTTATTCTGTATAATTTGTATTGTTATGCATTTCCTCTTCATAAGAACCCAAAATCCAAAGAACCTTAGGTCCTATGCTTGCCAAATGAGGGATCTGGTACAATATATTACCCTAAAACTCAAGTTATATTAAACAGTAATGTTTTCATATCAACAAAATTTACACTAATAATATTTGTGTAACTTTTAGTGATATAAATTATAATTACTGGTACAAATTATTACAATACAGTAGACACATTAAATAAATAACATCAGATCATTCTTGTGAAACCAAACAAGCATTCTTCGCTGTAAACCATGGTAATCATACAATTTTAAAATGTTGTTTACTTGCAACATGTCATTTTCTGTACTTATATATTTTTGTATTTTTAATATAGAATTCAGCATTTATGATTTGTATAATACAAATGTCCTCATCATGAAAATCAAAAATCAATCATTACTGAAAATTTTGATAATTTGTTCAGAAGATGTGATCAATACACATTACACCCAATTCAGCAAACGTCTATAACAAACTGAACTTTTAAACTTTAAAATTCAAAATAAAACATCTGAATTGTTCAAGACTTATGGATGGTTATAGATATACTTTTCAAATATATAACAAGATGGGAGATAGAAATAATTATAAGCAGATGATAATTTTTATTTACATGTACTAAAATAACTCTTTCTCCTTCATATAAATTAAAATCATGCATATTGAATCGTATTCACTAATTAAGTTAAGTACTTACCCTGGGATATGTGTCACTAATACAGGCTTTACATAGCCATTACTTGTATTTGGGTTGTCTGCAAACATGAAATATCACATTATATTTTAAATTATATTTTATTAATTACATGTACCATATTATTATTTATTATTTAAGTAGCATGATGGTCAGAAATTATCAGCTGTATATTTATAACATTAGAAAAATAACATTTACTACTGCATCAGTTAAAAAAAAGAACTTTAATGCATACTTGATCTGTACCAAACGTCCATTAAATTATATCAATAATCAAGAGGTGCATACAAGTATTTGGCTCTTGATTACTGACAAATGACAGTATTTCAAACCATATTTGAGTGGCTCAAACAGTACTCATGGAGCAAAGCCATGCTTACTTTACAGAGGATGCTGACTGCAGACCATAACCCTGGATTGTTTACACACAGCATGTGTGTGTGGGGGGGGGTGTATAATATGCAATACTTATCACAATGCCCATTTCCTTACAGTGTTGAAGGATTGGTTCTTGCAAATCATAGAAAAAAAAAATGGGCATCACTTTTCCTCACTACTACTTCTTCTCTTCCGTCTAAGACAGGTTGAGTCTTCTCTTGAGCAGGATCTTCCAGTCTTCTCTATTCCTTGCTGTTCGAAAAAGTTATGTTCTGCATCCCAAGATGTTCTTTATTAATTTCAGCTAGGTAATTCTTGGTCTTCCAGGTCTTCTTTTTTCAGTTGGAAAAGTATTAATTAGGACGTTAGGAAGTCTGTCTGCGTCCATACATACAGTGTGGCCAAACCATCTCAGTTGTTGTTTTCTAATTTTTTCTATTATTGTCATTTTATACAATAATTCTTGTCTGACTGTGATGTTTGTTTTCTTTTCTATCCAATTTGTTCTATTTATTTTATCTCCTCTCTTTTCTTAACTTCCAAGCTTCTGCTCCATAGATGACTGTTGGTATAATTATTGCTTCGTATAATTTGATTTTGGCTTGCTTAGATAACTTGTTTGTTCTCCAGATTTTCTGTAATTTTCGCATGGTGGTCCATCCTATCGCTATTCTGAGTTTCATTGTTTTGAGTTCATCTATTGTTTCTGTTAGTTTTGATCCAAGGTATATGAAGTTTTCTACTTGTTCTATTTGTTCTCCGTTTAGGGTGGCTGAGATGGTGGTTCCATTCCTCCCTATTTTCATCACTTTTGTCTTTTGTATATTTATTGTCATGTCACATGTTTTACAGGTTTCATTTAGCTTGTTTATCAACTTTTGTAGTTCATTTGGGGTTCTTGCAATAAGGACGAGATCATCCGCATGTTTCATATTATTTATGTTTAAACCATTGACATTGATTCCAGGCTCATTGTCTATTGCCTTCTTTACAACTTCTTCTAGATATATGTTGAATAGGCATGAGGATAATGGGCGTCCTTGCATTACTCCTTTTTGGATTTCTATGGGTTCTGTTGTGAGTGTGTCCTTTTTAATTATTGCATTTGTCTTAGAGTAATATTTTATCAGAAACTGTATTATATATTTGTCTATTGCTTTTTCTAGTAGAATTTTAAGAAGGATTTCTCTGTTGATACTATCGAAAGCTTGTTTAAAGTCCACAACAATATAGTTCTTTATGGTCTTCCCAGCTGAACTCTGCTAGTTGGTGCAATGTGAAAATTTGGTCTATTGTTGAATAGTTTCCTCGGAAACCAGTTTGTTCTATGTCTATTATTTCTTCATAGGTGTTTTTTAATCTATTTTGTATAATTCTTACGAATATTTTATAGGTGTGGGAGAGTAAATTGATTGGTCTGTAATTTCTGCAGTCTCTTTTGTCTCCTTTCTTGTATATTGCGATGATCTTTCCAGTTCTCCAGTCATCTGGGATGGATCTCTCCTGTTTGTAGTATTTTATTGAATAGGACTGTTAAATATTCTATTGATATGCTGCCTCCATATGACCACAGTTCAGTAGGGATAGTATCAATGCCTGGTGCTTTATTGTTTTTCATCTGTTTTATTGCATATCTAACTTCTTCTTGTAAAATTTTTGGGTGGTCATTATTTTCTTCTATTGTTGGCATTGTAGTTTTGTTTTCTTGGTGGAAGATAGTCTTAAAATGGTTTGAACAGATTTTTCTTATATCTTCAATATTGCCGGTTTCAGTAATCTTGTTGTTTATCATTGTTACTGCTTTTGCTGAGAATTTCTTTGTAATTTTTCTTACAGTATCATGAAAGACTTTTAGGTTGTTTTGTTGGTATGCTTCTTGGCATTTCTTAGCTTTTTCTTCTAACCATTTTTCTTTGGCTTTTTTGCATAGGTTATCAACTTTATTTTTTAGTGCTCTGTATTTTTCTCTATTCTCTTCATTGTTTTGTTGGTTTACAAGTATCTTGGCCTCTCTTTTCTCTTCTATTGTAGCTATGATTTCTTGAGTTATCCACTGTTTGTTTATTTTGAGTTTGGTACCTAGAGTGTCTTTTGCAATTGATAACACTGTTTCTTTTCCTTCTTCCCAGTATTTTCTGCTGTTCTGGAAGATGGACAGCCTTAATTTCAAGCACATCTGTTCTAAAAATCGACTTCTGCTTGAGCTATCTTTTAGTTTTGATAGGTTGATGTTTTCTTCTTTTCTGATATTATTTTTCCTGTTGAATTTTATCTTCACTTTGGCAGTTAATATTTCATGGTCAGTGTCGAAATCAAAACTTCTTAATGTTCGTAGATTATTTACTGATCTTTTCCATTGTTTGTTTATGATGATATAGTCTATGCAGTTCTTTATATTACCATCTGGGGATGTCCATGTATATTTATTATTAGGGCGTTGATAGAACAATGTGTTTGTAATCATTAGATCGTTTGCTTTACGGAAGTGAAGTAATTGTTCTCCTCTGTCGTTAAGCTCTGCGTATGCAAATTTCCCCATCACATCTTTTTTTGTCTGCTGTGAACTGTCCTATTTTAGCATTAAAATCTCCCATCACTATCATGAGTTCTCTATTTTTGGGATTATCTATTTCCTGTTGCAGTTCTTCAATTTCCTCACTAAAGTAATTCAAACTCTACCCCCTTCCCTCCAAGACAAAAGAATATTGTGTTTCCCTTCCACAATCTGCAGTTTGCACATCGAAATAATTTTCCCATGTCTCTATGAGTTATTTGGGAAACAATATCAGCATAACATTTAGAGAAGCAAAGGTATGTTGAGGGTAACTTAGACTGATAACTAATCTACAACTTACTAGTCATTTCACTGATGGGCTATTTCAATGTTCTCATCAGTCAATGATGAGAACATTTCATTTTTTGTCAGTGACACTTTGTTGGCTGTTTTTGAACACATGAATCCAAATATAGTGGAGCATATACAAAAACATATCAAATCACTGCATGCTATTCTACTCTGATGCATGTCGTCGATGAAATATGCCATGTTGACATACACATGGTTTCATGTTTATGGATGTAGTAGGATCAACTAAAAAATGTAAATTTAAAAAATATTTTCCAAAACAAGACAGAGCCACACAACTGCTTCAACAATATGAAGGGAAAATGGAATAAAATGCAACCATTTCAACCAAATGGCAGCCTGTGTGTGTGTGTGTGTGTGTGTGTGTGTGTGTGAGAGAGAGAGGAGTGGGGGGGACATATCAAGTACTCCCATCCCTGCAGATTTAAAATCCAGAAAATGAATGTTGGTATGAAAATCAGCAATAACAAAACAAAGACAATGAAAATAAGCAGAAACATTGAAAATATCAACTGCATCGTGAATGGAGAATCTATAAAACAAATAAAACATTTCAGTTAGTTAGGCACAATTTTCAGTGAAAATGGTAAATTAAATATGTAAATAGACAACAGAATCAACAAAGCTGGTATGATAGGAAGTCAAGTGAATAAATTTAGTTGACTTATTTGATTAATTGGCATTAGTCAAAACACTACAATTAGCTGTATACAAGACAGTGTTCAAACCAATTTTAACTTATGGATCTGAGAGCTGGGTTAGAAATTAAACACTTGACCAGACTAGAGACCACAGATATGAGAGTCTTGAGAAAGATTAGAGGCATGAACAGATGGCATCAATGGCAATATCATTAAAAATGAGGATATTAGGAAAGAACTTGACATTGTTAGCATCTAGGAATGTGTTAGCAGAGCTAATCTCAGGTGGGTCACGTAAACAGAATGGGAGAGGAAAGGTTAGCAAAACAAGTGTTTTCTGCCAGGTTGGCAGGAAAAAGAACCAGAAGAAGACCAAAATATAGTGGATTGATACAGTAAAAAGTGCCTTAGAAGATAGAAATATAAGATCTGATGATTGGAGTGTTTAAAAGTAACAGATTGATTTGGAGGAAAATTGTTGATAGGAAGTTAGTAATGATGTAAGTTTTTCATGTAGTGTTATCACATAATATTCTGTAGACCCCTTGAGGATACATGCCTGGAATTTGATGATGAAAATGAATGATTCATCTAGATCAGAAAACAGTGTTAAAGGAGACTAAAACAGGTGAACTCCTGATAAATAATAAATACAGGAAAATAATATATTCAGGTGACAGTGGATCAGTGAAAGGAAGCAGTGACAACAGCATTCAACACCAAAAACAAAAATAAACACTTTTTGATTGGCAAGCAATTTCAAAACAGGGAATTGGACAATGCCACTTATTTGTACCTATGGTCCTAAACAGGTCTATGAAGGAAGACAAAGAAGAATTTTTCAAGTCAAAAGACAGGGCAAAGAAAGACAGGACACAAAGAAACAAGGGAAAACCTAGTCTATATTAGAGATCTAACTAGAAAGGAAATGAATCCCAAGCATATATAGAAAAAGGCAACGTTAATAATAATAAGGGTAAGTGTGTGATGGATTTCTGTTCAGGATATGGACTGGTCATCACTGCCACATTTCAGCATAAAGATATACATAAATTCACATGAAAAGAAGATACAAGAAAAAAAAATTATTGACTATGTTATTGTTGATAATGTTATAAATGAATATCATATTGAAAAGAAAAAATATGTAAGAAAGTTTTAAAAAGTATTAAAGTTAAGTAGCTTTTAGAGATAAACTAGGGAGTCTACTATGCAAACATGACTCAAGAAAAAATGAAAGAGTCATGTTTGCATAGTTTGAAGAGTTTGAAAATAAGAAACAAATCTTGCAATCTCAGTGGGAAACTCTGAAGAATAAATTGGTTGAATAAGCTAGGGAGGCTTATTGTGAAGATGTTTGCAAGAACAGAACAGAAATATCAGAACCTCATGGTGGATGCAAGAAGTTAAAGAGGCAAATGCCTCACAGAATGCAGAGAAAAATATAAGGGAGCTAAGCTATGTGGCAAAAGTCATGGGAAGATGTGGGTAAGAATATAGAAGATAAATATCATTAAGTTGGCAAAATGTTCTGGAGGCTATTGAAGAAGCTTCAAAATGAAGGAAAAGAGTACTGTAAAATAATTCAGATGATAAAAGATTATATAAATCTGAAGATAAAGATATTCTTGATGTCTAGAGCAATTACTTTGAAAGACTATTTGATGAGATAAGAAGTAACAGAACATTTGAGTGAAATATTCAAGAAGGATGCAATCCGAGTACCTATCAGTACTTGACACAGAAAAAGCCATCAGAACCTTAAAATGTTGAATGGCAGTAGATGATATTTGCCCAGAAATGATCAAATATGGAAGTGTATAAAAGTTTTTACAGTGACTACTCTGAATAATTCAGAGGGTCAAATTCTGGATGATTGGAGTAAAATTTTCATAATTCTCCATCTATAAAAAGGAAAACAAACTGACTATAATAATTTTCCAAAGTATTTCATGTAAGATTGATGCAAAAATACTTGAGAATGTGTTAAGAAAAACTTGGAGATGAACAAGGTTCGGGCTAAATAGAAATTGTCAGGACCAGATTTTTACTTTATGACAAATAGCTGAGAAATCATCAGAATATAAGAAAGAATTGTATTCAAGTTTTATAGACCTGGAAAAACATACAACAAATTACCAAGAGAAAAGCTTTCAAAATGATACAATTATACGGAGTACGCAGAACATCATACAACAATACATAGATGCTGCAAGTCAGCAGTCAGAAATGAAGGAAACACAGATGGTATGATGTAAATTCAAGTGTAATACAAGAAAAGACACTAACTCCACTTTTATTCATCATCCATGACGATCATATTATGTTGAGTCCAGTACACGTCACTACGAGAGTTGTTCGATAAGTCCGTGCAAAAGTGAAGAAAACAATTTTTTTGGGACAAATATTTTTTATTTTTCAACATTGTCTTCTTTGAGGTCTATACACTCAGTTCAACGATGCTCGAGTTTTTTGATCCCGTCCATATAGTATGATCTGTCCAACTCTTCAAAATAGGTAATTGTTTCGGCAATCACCTCATCATTTGATGAAAATCTCTTTCCTGACAGCCATTTTTTGATGTTTGGAAACAGATAGTAGTCCGAGGAAGCCAAATCTGGAGAGAGAGTGGGGGTGGGGGCGAAAGGACTTCGTAGCGCAAATCGAATAATTTTGCGGTCACAATTGCAGAAAAGTGAGAGGGTACATTGTCGTGGTGAAAAAGAATCTTCTTTTTCGCTAAGTGTGGTCATTTTTCTTTTATTTCATTATTTAAATGATCCAGCAAAGACACATAATATGCCTGGTAATTGTTTTGCCCTTATCCAAGAAGTCTATGAAGATTATGCCACGAGCATCCCAGAAGACGGTGGCCATAACCTTTCCTACTGAAGGAACGGTTTTTGCTTTCTTTGGTGCAGATTCCCTGTATGCTCATCGTTTTGACTCTTCCTTGGTCTCAGGCTGGTAGTGATGAATCCATGTTTCATCCACTGTTACGAAATGATGCAAAAATTCCTCTGGAATCCGTTGAAACAGCTTCAAGCTGTCCTTGCAACAGTTCACACGTTGACGCTTTTGATCCAGTGTGAGCAAATGCGGCACCCATCTTGCGGATTGTTTTCTCACATGTAAATGTTTATGTAAATATTATGTACATGGTCATTTGAGATGCCCACAGCCTTAGCAATTTCACACACCTTCACTCTTCTATCATCCATCACCATATCATGGATTTTTTTAATAATTTCTGGGGTAGTGACCTCAACAGGGCATCCTGAACGTTCAGTGTCACTTGTGCTCATATGGCCACTTCGAAAGTTACTAAACCACTTATAAACCATTGTAATTGAAGGTGCAGACTCACCATAATGTTTATCAAGCTTAGCTTTGGTTTCCTGAGCCGTTTTGCGTTTCAAAAAGTAATGTTTAATCATTACACGAAATTCTTTCTAATCCATTTTTCACAAATCACGGCGCTTGATCGAACCAAACACAGAGTAATAGATCCATCTGACTGAAACTTAGTGTGTGATCCTTATTTTTAGTTGCCAGCAACTAAAAATAATCTTGACACATACTGGTGGTGCCATCTCTTAGACTTTGTATGATCCTTTAACTAAGCTGAATAATAGTTGTAACAAAAAGTTGTAAATTTGGTAACAACAGGCAGAAACATTGAAAACGTCAACTACATCCTGAATGGAGAACCTAAAGAGGATGGCCCATAAGTCACAGAATATTCTGTAGAAAGCGCCCATCTTTGTGAAACAAATGCATAATTTTTTTAACACTACCAGATTTATTTTTTTATTATTAGTTCTGAAAAACCATATCACTTAATGCCTTCCATTTTCAGCTTCACAAAGACAGGCATTTTCTAAGGAATGTTTCATGACTTATGGGCCATCCTGTAGAAGTAAAATATTTCAGCAATTCAGGCACAATGACTAAATAAGAAAACAGACAACA
Source organism: Typopeltis vanoorti (assembly GCF_054136105.1). Taxonomy (NCBI): domain Eukaryota; kingdom Metazoa; phylum Arthropoda; class Arachnida; order Uropygi; family Thelyphonidae; genus Typopeltis; species Typopeltis vanoorti. The sequence continues at coordinate 10,190,693 of NC_143570.1, forward strand.
GAATTAGCAAAGCTGGTATGTAGATGTCAAATGAATAAATTTATATCAAATAAAAGAGAAATTAGTCAAAATACTAAAGTTGCTATTTATAAGACAGTGTTTAAACCATTTTTAACTTATGGATCCGAGAGTTTGGTTAGAAATAAAACAGCAGATCAAAGAACTAGAGATCACAAGTATGAAATTTTTGAGAAAAATTAAGAGAATGAATAGAACTAAGGTGGTATTGTGACAAAGAAAGGAAGGAAAAAAGTCAGCAAAACATGTGTTTAAGGCTGAAAAAAGACCCAGAGGAAGACAAAGATCTAGTAGGATTGATGCAGTTAGAAGTGCCTTAGAATAGAGAAATATAATATCTAAAAGTGTTATCAAATGATAGACTAATTTGAAGGAAGCTTCTTGACAGAAAATCAGTGTAAACTTAATTATGTAGTACTGTCATAGTATCCCATATATCCATGAGAATACATATGAAGAAATTAATGATGATTTCTAAAGTATTACACACACACACACAAATATATATATCATTAAAGTGTTGTATGCAACAACTTACCAGTAAAAGGTGTGTAATATTTTCCAAATGCTTGATCTTTTCCAATCTCAGGATACAAAAAATGTAAATTCTTCAAGTCACTTATTCTGTCTGCAAGACTTCTTATGCCAAAATCCCTACCAGTAAAAGGTTGAAGCATAAAGACTTCTTGAGCATCTAATCAAGGAAGAAAAGAAAAAAAACTGAAATCATATGTTGATGATTTGGAAAACAGACAATAATTCATGCAACATGAATATACTTAATATACAATGAAATCATGAAAAACCTAAAAAAACATTTTAATATAGTTATCCCTCATAGCAAATAATGGATGAATTCTCATAATATCAAAAATATACTGTGAATCAGTCATATAAATGCATCCCTTTAGGATCAAAAAACCAAATGTCATCTCATCTACAAATTATGCAATACTATTATCCAAATTATATTTTCCTACTCTCATTTTTCATTACAAAACCACCCATGTATAATATAATATAAGTGACCTCTCCCCTTTGTGAATGCTATTCCAAGTAAGAATTACCATGTAGTTTAAGAGTCCCAGATGAAACAAATATGTGCTTTGTACTGTAGGAGCATACAGTAAAAATAGTCATAATTTATAATGAAGCTTTTTACAACTGCTTCTGTACATTAGAAATTTATTTAGTTTTGATTTCGTAAACATGTATAATCAGCCCTTGTGATATGCCCAATATTGATATTTATGTTAAAATGAAATCAAAAGTAAGTGAGATTAACATACATACCAGATATCTGATAGTTGTAATAATTTCAATGTTATTTATTGTAACTCACAACTGTTAAGTTTTGTGATATGTCATTCATCATAAAGACATTCTCTTTTTCACTAACGATAACAATGTGACAGCCATTGCTAACTTCTCACTTAGTTGAAAAAGTGTGCATGCTCACCAAGGAGGTTGATGGTGATTGACAGCCGACAGACAGAGCACTTGGTAGCTGGATAACAAGAGAAGCAAGAAGAAGAGAGAACAGAAGTTTGAGAATGTAGACCAGAGAATTTTGCTTTAGGAAGTTTTTGGAAAACTTGACAGTTGGAATATATTAACAGAGCATTTAAAAAGATATTTTAACAAGGTGAATCCTTCAACTAAAAAAGTGAGACTATCAATGAGTGAGTAGTAAATAAAAAAGAGATATTAAGTAGACGTTCTAATTCAATTAAGTTAAGAGGATAACAAATCCCTCATTATTTTAAAGCCGGATACGAAACTCGGAAATCGAAATCTAAGAATTTCATGCCAAAGAACTATCGGCGAGTTCAAGCGTAAGTCATCACTTGGGTAGTACAAATGAAACTCTTTTCCGAGTTTCGTATCTGGCTTTAAAATAATGAGGGATTTATTATCCCCTTAACTTAATTTATGCCGCTGGAAAAATAGCCTCTTGGCTCTTTATCGTTCTAATTCAATGTTCAAAGAAACGCAAAATGGAAAGCTTCATCTTCTACCTCAAGGATGACAGTGATATCAATTAATTTCTCCAAACCAGTGAACAGAATTAGTTCATTTGAAACTGTAAAGTGGCTTTAATGAAAAGCTATACTTTGATAGAGTGGTTTTTTTTTTAAAAGTAGCAAAGGGAACTGTTTTTTCCTCTGGTAAAGAATTTGTGACTTGTCGGTATTCTTAAATTGTCCAAAGTAAGAATTTTATACTCGGTGAAATAGCAAGGATGAATGGAAAAATATATGCTAAAAATAGGAAACATTGACTAGTCCCATGGAAGTTAAGAAGTTTTATATTTTGAGAAAAGGCCTGATAAAGAAGTAACTCTAATGAACATTTATTGTTTGTAAGAATTTGTTGTAAAAAAACAAAATATTTAGTCTGGTAGACTGACTAAGCACATGTGAAACAAACCAGTGATAGAATGAGTTAGTGAGAGAATTTTTTTATCTTTTAAAGATAAAGGAGATCTCTATAGTTTTATTCTGAAGGCTTTGGATCCAAATAGTTTTGTAGTATTTTTTACTATGTATGTAGTGTTATTTACTTTCATTAAATATATATTTATTTATTTGGTGTTGAGTGAGTCATTTCCGATTCTAAAAGGAACAGAGTTAAAAGCCACTGAACCAATCGGATTGAACTCTTGTAAAATCTACTTAACAATCGGTGTAAAAAATAGTCTCACTACAGAGATAACAAAATGGAATAGTCTCATTACATAGGGAGAGGGGTATTTAACATAAATGGTGCAGCCAGTAAGAATTTTAACATAACTGGCATAGTTGACATGATTAAGAACAAATTGACATAGTTGATAGGACTGATTATGACTTGACTTTATTTTTCAGATGCCACAAAGTGTGATTCAATTCAAGAAAAATAGCCACAAGATCTAGTCAGGTTTCTTCTATTAAAGAAGAATTTTTTAGTTTAGTAAATCCAAACTTGGTAATACCTTTTTACTCAAAATTAGAGATTTAGGAGAATGGTCAGACTTCTATTTGTTAATTATACTTCGTAATAAATTAGTGAACAAAGCTAAAATATTCCTAAACACATCCCGTTTATTAAGAGAAACGGACAATTATGCAAACTTTAAAAGTTTGCTAACATTGGAATTTTCAAATATAGGAGAATTATTTGGAAAAATAATTTGGAAAATAATTTTCCAAATTATTTTTTGGAAATAATTGGAAATTTGGAAAATTCATTCAAGGCAACAGGGAGTCTGTTTCTGAGTATTACCACAGACTTGGGAATTGCCTATGAACTTTAAAGTTTCATCTAAAGAGAGATCCTGTTTAGAATGGTTACTGCTTCATCAATTTTGGCATGGCTTTAGAGACAATTTGAAAGAAACAGTATATAAGAAAAAAAAGTTTAAAATCTTGAACAATGTTTTCAGCTTGTTAGGGAAAAGGAGGAGAGACTTAGAGATATACACAGTGTGCCCATTAAGTAATGAGACAACAGATATTATACCAAAACAAAGAACTATATTTGAAATTGTCAATTACACAGATTCAAAATAATCTCCCTCCAACTCCACACAACGTTTTCATCTGTCATATAGGTGTTTGAATGCATGGTGGAAGTCCTGAACAAGAACCTCCTTCAGTGTCTGGGTCACAATGTGTTGGATAGCCTCAATGTCGCTGAAGTGCTCCCCTTTCAAGGCACGTTTCATCTTTGGGAAGAGGAAAAAGTCTGTGAGAGCCAAACCTGGTGGGGAGGATGTTCGATCACATAGATCAATTTTGAAGCCAGAAAATGATTCACAGGTAACACACAGTGTGCAGGCAAGTTGTCATGCAACAGAAACTAATTTTGTAATTGTGGAACAGCTTTCCTGAAATATCGCATGTGGGTGTACAGATGTTGCATTACTCCTAAATAATACTGACTGTGGTGCACTCAGGAACAAATTCGTGGTGGATAATTCCAGCAGTCTCAAAAAAAAAAAAAAAAAAAAAAAAAAAAAAAAAAACATTGTCCTGACACTCAAGTTTTACAACCTGACTTTCGTTTTGCTGGGGAGAAGGCATTCCATGCTCTGGCGTTTCATTTCTGAATCAAGCTGAAAACATCACCTTTCACCACGATCTTGATCAACTGCATGGATGAAATTCTGACAACATGCAACCTGATGCTCTGTTCATGTGTCAATGTATCCAGCACAAATCTCAAATAAATCTTCCTCTTGTGCAAATATTCTAAGATTAATCCAGCCATTTTCTTACTGACACTAAACTGTACAGAGAGTAGCCTAGTGGTTATTTGCCTGTCATGGGCAACAATTTCCCTGGCTTTCACCACATTTTCATTTGTCAGTGCAAAAACTGGCTGTCAACAGCGTGGTTCATCCTCCAGGGACTCCCTCCCCTATTTAAACATTGAAAAAACCAGCAGAACACCTGTGCATGGCTCAGACAGTCATTGCTGTAAACTTTTTTCAGGTCTTGGCACACTTCTGTAAAATTTTATACTAGCTCTTTGCTCCATGATGCAACTTCTGATACACTCAACTCTTACTTCAATGGTTACCACACGAAAACTGCTGCGTCACCTGACTCGAAAGTTGCACCTTTGAATAAAAGTAACAAACGCCTATAAAGGCATTTGTTACTTTTATTCAAAGGGCTGTCGTAAAAAAAAAAAATTTAATCTCATTAACATTATTCATGTTTTTTTGTGAAACTTGCAGTTCACGAAGGTAAACTTTGTTACCTTTTGACTAGCATGAATATCCTCACGAAGGTAACAAAGTTACCTTCGTGAGGATATTCATGCTAATCAAAAGTGCAAAGACAACAGAAAAGAATCCAATAAAATAAAAAATAAAAAATAATGTGCACACTGTGTATATTTGCATAAAGATTGATGGATATTATCATTAGTGAACTGGAAGGACATTTGGACAACTGATTGCCTTCCCAGTTTACTACTAATAAAAATCCATTGCATCTTAATTATTATGTCTTGAAACCTCACCATAAGAGCCTCACACTATCCATCACATCACATTCTTGCATGTATTTACTGGCAATCCATTGCTTTCATTCATAACCACACTTATGCAGTTTCCAGTGATGCCCCCCCCCCCCCCCTTGTTTTGCTTCTTACTCTAACCAAATGTTAAATTTCTTCTATATTAGTTATAAAATCTCCTGTGAAAAAATTTTTGCTGTGCTTATTTTTCGCAACCGATTTTCCAATTTTTGTATTTTTTTTTCAGTATTTAGTAATATTTAAAGTGTAATGAAGAAATAGACATTACCAAAAGTTCATATACATTGACTGCATAGCTGTAAGTAGGGATTATGCCAGATTAGCGATGAAGAAACACCAACCAAAGGCTGCAAGGTCAACCGTTGTTGACCGATCGGGCCCATATGACATCATCGCTAGACGCTAATCCAGAAAAGACAGCAATAGAAAACAAAGGTGACATTTTTGCATAAAAGGAGATTGTGGCCCTTGGCTCAGAGCTTTTTCTTTCGGTCGTCGTCAGAGGCGTTTTCTTCTGATCGTCGTTGGTGCCTTCTCTTTCAGTGGTAGTCAGGGCTTTTGGTTCCGCTCGTCACCCAGGCCTTTTACCTGTCGTCGTTAAGGCTTTCTCTTCTCCGTCGCCGAGATTCTCCTCCCGTCGAATGCTGTAGGACCTTCGTCTCCAGATCGCAGCAGACTGATTTTTTTTTTTTCAGCGGTTTCATGTAAGCCCAGCGGTAACCATGGCTGATTCAATATTGAATGTCCAACGGAGGAAAGACCTACTAGCAATTGCCTATGATGTCCAAGCAGCCAGGATGTTAATCAAAAGAAGACGTTAAAGTCCTGAAGAAGTATGCTGTATATTGAACTCTGTTTATAGTGAATATGTAAGTAGGCAATATTTTTGTAATTAGTTAGAAAGTGTATCTCGGGTCCATGAATATGCCTACAAGAAAACGTTTGCATATAAGGTGGTAACTAAATCACAAAGTTTTGTGGGAATATTATTAGAGAACTTGTCTGTTAAGACTGTGAATGTGCACTTAGTTTAGTATAGGGAGCTGTACTATTGCGAATTGATATATATATAGTCAGGCTATATTTATGTCAGTATTTGAGGGAAGGATTTTATTTAATCTGTTACTGCAGTGTGCAAGCATGTACATAGTGTATGTTTAATGAGTTGACCCAGTAATTGGGAGTCTTGTCATACAGATTGCATCACCTGTTTGAAAAACAGTTAAGTGTAATAATTGCAAAATCTCTCTGGTGTAAATGTATTTTTCGTCTAGTAAAATAAATGGTTTTGTTTTGTAACTACCTGATCTGTTCTGTTGGCTAATGCACTATCTCCAAAAAATGTGAACCTGTGGGCATAATAAGTTACTAATAGTCATGACTTGCATATAGAAAAATTTGGATATATTTAGTGATTAATTCCTGTTTTTCCTCACCCTAACTTTCCAACAAAATTTACCCAATGGGAGGCATTGGAAAATGAGGCTGTGAGGAAGAAATTTACAAATAACATCTCCTTGAGGTTCAAAGAGATTCCCAGACATACTGCAAATGTAGAGGAGGAGTGGGAGCTGTTTAGAACAGCTGTCACTGCCTCTGCACTCTCATGCTGTGGCAAAAAAGAGGTTGGCGTGGCGACAGGCAGTGAGACAAGGACACCTAAGTGGAACCAAGAGGTCCAAAAAGCTGTCCGGGCAAAAAAGGAAGCCTACCTAACATGGCTCAGGGTCAGGTCACCTGAGTTGCATTTCCAGTACACTGAGGCATGAAATGCTGCTGCTGCTGGGGCAGTAAAGACAGCAAAGCAGAGAGCTTGGGAATCCTTTGGAGAAAGATTAGACTCATCTTATGCAAATGCAAACAAGGTATTTATGCAGACTATCTGCCGCCTGCGAGGGAGGAAATCGTGCATAGCAAGGGCAATTAAAGTCTCTGATGGTGCTCTTTTAACAACTGAGAAGGATATCCTCAACAGATGGAGGGAATACTTTGAGAGCCTTCTTAACCCAGGTGGCACAACAGCTGTGGACATCAGGGTGCAGATTGGGGCGATGACTAGTCTCATAGCAGAAGAGGTCCATTCAGCAATAAAATCGTTAAAATCAGGCAGGGCTACTGGTGAGGATGAAATTCGGCCCAAAATACTAAAAGCCTTAAATCGAGACGGTGTTCTCTGGCTGACTCGAGTGTGTCAGGCTGCATGGATATCTGGGCGAGCACCAAAGCAGTAGCAGACAGGCATAATAATACCAGTCTTCAAGAAGGGAGACCAGAGAGATTGCAGCAACTATCGTGGCATCTCTCTCTGCTCAGCCTCCCTCAGAAAGTATATGCTAGGTGCTTGAAAAGAAGGTGCAGGAGCATAGTGGAGTCAAAGTTCCAAGAAGAACAATGTGGCTTTCATCCTGGTAGAAGCACAACTGACCAAACCTTCACTTTAAGGCAAGTCTTTGAGAAATCTTGGGAATATGCCAAGAATTTCTACACATGTTTTGTGGACTTGGAGAAGGCATATGACCAAGTTCCTCAGGATAAGCTTTGGCAAATAGTACAGGAGTATAGAGTGGATGGCCAAACTATTGGCTGCTATCAAGTCCCTGTATGAATGCCTGGAGTTTTGTGTCAGGGTAAACAGCACAAACTCTGAACCTTTCACAGCCTCCATTGGTCTCTGCCAAGGGTCTGTTCTGTCACCTCTCCTTTTCATAACATTTATGGACTGGATTGATAGGCACAGTCAAGGCAGTGAATGTGTCAGAATTGGAAGATGTAGCATTGGATGTCTACTTTTTGCAGATAACCTAGTTCTGCTTAGCTCTGCCACAGATGACCTCCAGCAGACCCTGGATAGGTTTGTAGCTGTTTGTGCAGAAGCTGGGATGAAGATCAATGTGGCCAAAACAGAAACATTTGTGGTCTCAAGACAACCATCCCAGTGCACTCTACATATGATTGGAGTCCCACTGAGGCAGGTGGAGAAGTTTAAATACCTTGGGTCCATATTCACGAGTGATGGAAAGTGGGACGTAAAGCAAGATACTCGGATCAGCAAAAGCAATATTGCAGGAGCTTGGCCGTTCAGTAGTATTGAAGTGTGAGTTAACAGAAGGCAAAGCTGGCTGTCTTCAATACAGTCTATGTCTCCATCCTCACCTATGGTCATGAGAGCTGGGTAATGACCGAAAGAATGCAGACTCAAATCCAAGCGGCTGAAATGAGGTTCCTTCGAGGAGGTGCAGTGCTGACAAGACTCGACAGGGTCAAAAGCTTTGCAATTCAGGAAACTCTCAATACTCAACTGCTGCTTCTCCATGTTGAGAGATCACAGTTATGATGGTATGGGCACATGGTCAGAATGCCACAAGAGAGGCTCCCCCCCAGCAGGCCCTTTTTGTTAAGCCAGAAGGTGGAAGGCCAAGGACTCACTGGATAGACTATAACCAAAACCTTGGGTGGACACATCTGGAAGTCCCACCAGAACTTGCTGGCGGAGGATCATGATCATTGGAAGTCCCTCTTGCAGCTGCTGCCCCCACAGCCCAATTAGGAAAGGTGGGCCTTGAAGATGGATGGATGGGATGAATTAGATGGCATGGTCAATAATAAAATAAATTTTCTAATTTGATTTGTATGAGAGTGGGGAACTGTACACGTTAAATTTACTTATAATACAAAGTTTATTTAATAGCAGGGGGGACAAAAATTGGTCACAGTAAGATTAACCTTGAAAGGTTTATGTTAAAGTAGTTTATAGGCCTAACCTAGTTGAAGTTGAAAGAAGTAGTTGGAAAAAGTAAAGTTAAATCTAAATAACGTTAAGTTTAAATACTTACCATTATTTAACCAAGGCGCTGACATTTATCTAATTTAACATATTATTTAACACAGTTTAAAGCCTTTTTAGTAACTTAATCATTTTCTTTTTTTTCCTATCTGTCAATCAATTTCTGCAACCAACAAATCCTCAAATCCATCCTCGTAGGAAGCATTCCACAGACCACTTATTTGCTTCCTGATCTTCTCTATTTCTTCATTTCCAAGAAAACCAGCTGACTAGACCAGTGTGCAGTAATCTATATGTAGGTGTATCAAAATATTTTAACGAGGAATGATAACTTCCTTACTGCTGCACTTCTTTAATTTCCTTCTCTGAATTTCAACAACTTCAAATTCCTAGCTTCATCAGTTCTTGGAGTACAGTTCCATCAGTGTAGAACACAGCTCATAATCTTGATTTCAAAATTTATACCAACTTGTCTTTGCAGCATGTCAACTGCTTTTGCAAAATCCTGAAATATGAAGCATCATTCTCCTCATTAACCACTCTTTACTTTATTATAAAAGCTGACCATGTTAATGAAACAAGAATGTTTCGTCACAAACCCATGCTAACCTCTATACATAACATTAGCTACATTTGGGCAGTTTTTAATGAGTCCTTACCAACTTTTTTTCCAAAATCTTAACCTCATAAGAAATAAAAAGTGATCTTTGTCACTATTTAATTGCACATCAGCTGTTAGACCTTCCTAATGCCATTAATACATAGATTGAACAATAGTGGCCCAAGTACAGACCCCTGAAGTAAACCACTGGTAACCTTAAATCTGGCAGATTCACATCCACCATACACCATTTTTTGATATCTGTCTGTCAACAATCCAAGTCAAGTGTTCATATTCCAATCCCATATTCCAGTTTTTGCAACAGCCTTTCATATGGCTATCAAATGCCTTAGCAAAATCCAACATTATCATGGTGTATCTATTTCCTTTATTCAAGTTGGTCATAACATTGTTATAAAATATGAGCAAATTGCTAAAACATGACCTTCCTTTAGTAAACCCAGCTGTTCCTTGCAGAGTATAGCTTGTTTGTCTATCCATTTCAGTATGCAAGTTCTTAGCAACTTCGCTAAAATTTTCACCACCACACCAGAGATACTGATAAGTCAGTAGTTAGACACATCAGTTTTTGCACCATCTTTTTGCAATGGAACTATCATACATTAATTCCATTCATGTGGTATCATTTCTGAGCTGAAACTCAAGTTATACAAACATGTGAAAGGCCCAGCCAATCCGGCTGAACATTCGTTCAGCAATAACTATAACACTTTTTTTGAAGACTAGTCAAGTGAGTTTTAATTTATCGTCCTACATGTTTCACCGATTTTTGCTATAGGCATCTTCAGGGAATACAATTGGTAAGCTATATGAAGGTAACAGACTAAGTTTTTAACTGATAGTTCTAATTCATACAAAATTAGTATTGTGCGAGACAATGCATGTGTCTCGGGAACATGATTTATTTGTTGCGAGACATAATGTAATTGGCGTGAAAGTTCATTTCTTTGATGTTTAGTGATCTGATTAAAGCTTTCCAAATTTCCGGTAGGATTAGACCTTGATTTTTATTTAGGTTTCCTGTTGAATGGGCGACCGTAGCAGCCTCCTTGAAGGTTCTGAAATGGTAATTATCTTCTATATAAGGCATATCACTCTTATCCCACTCAATGAGATGGTTGGTAGAGGCAAAGTGGCAAGAAAGGCCTGAAATATACTAATTTTGTATGAATTAAAACTGTCAGTAACAACCTAGTCTGTTACCTTCATATAGCTTACCAATTGTATTCCCTGAAGATGCCGATAGCAAAAATCGGTGAAACGTGTAGGACGATAAATTAAAACTCACTTGACTAACCTTCAAAAAAAGTGTTATAGTTATTATACAAGTAGTCAAGAAAGAAAATCACATTCCTTCAGCAAATTTACTGATATTCCATCTGTCTCTATTGACAAATTCTTATCCAGGTTATGCAACAGTTCTTCAACCTCATTTTCATGCATTTCTAACTCTTCATCTAATGTAGCTGTAGCACCAAAGATATTCTTCCAGAATACCTTTTCATACTCCAATTTAGCTTTTCGCACATACTTTTTAACTTTTTTGGCCTGTGCTTTATATATTTCATGACTCCTTTCACACTTATTCTCACAATATTCTTTCCACATTATCTTCTTGTGGATCTCTTGCTTAATAAGGTTGCACATCCATTTCCCTCCCAACCTATTTATTCTTTGAACACTAAGGATACATTTAGATACTGCCTCATTTAAGCACTTTTTCAAAGATTCCCATGCAATGATGACATTTTCCCATTCAGTAACTGATATCATGGAACCAAAGAAAGTATTCTCAACTAACTGCATTGCAGCTGTAATAGAACAAAAGGAAGGAGAATATTTTAAACTAGTAGACTTCAAAAAGCAAGAAATTATCATGTCCAGAACTATTTGACTTTAGAGAAGGAGGTACTAGTGACAATTTTTCCAATGAGAAAAATTTAGATACTTCTTGTTAAGAAACATATTAAAATAAGATCTGATCACTAGTCTTTGCCATTTTTAAATAGAATCAAAGATAAAAATCAACATATAGTTAGATGGGCACTGGAACTACAGGAATACAATACTGATATAACTACGAGGGTGGTCTGAAAAGTTATCGGCCTAACAATGAAAAAACGAATTCATAATTTCAAAATTATTTTTCTTTTTCAACATAATCTCCTTTAAGACTAATACATTTATTCCAGCGATGCTCCAGCGCCATTATTCCATCCCTGTAGTGGTTCTCAGTAAGATCTGCAAATTACCCCTCTACAGCTGCAATCACCTCTTGATTTGAAAAAAAAATGCTGACCGGCGATGAAGAGTTTTAGTTTTGGGAAGAGAGGGAGCCAAATCTGGGGAATAGAGTGGATATTCCATCAATTCATAATGCAGATGCCTTAATTTTCCCATTGCTAAAACACCTTTATGGGCAGGTGCGTTGTCCTGATGAAAGATGATTTTTTCTTCTGCAAACTGGGTCTTTTCTCAAGAATTTTTTTGTCTAGTCTGGTTAAAAGATCGGAATAATATTCCCTGGTTATTGTTTTACACTTTTCAAGATAATTAATAAACAAATTGCTTTTAGCATCCCAAAACACCTATGCCATGACCTTTACTGCTGATGGAACCGACTTTGTCTTCTTTGGTGCTGAACAACTGGCTTCTGTCCACTGTTTTGACCGCTGTATGGATTCTGGTGTGTAATGGTGCATCCACATCTCATCCATAGTAATAAATCGACGCACAAAATCAGTTTAATTCTTGTTAAAACGCTCCAAGCACTGTTCAGAGATTTTTCATGTGAATGCGTTTTTTTATCTGCTGTGAGCAAGCGCAGCACCCATCTTGCGCAAAGCTTTTTCATTTGCAATTCTTCATGCAAAATATATCCTACATATTCTTTTGAAATGGCTATAGTCTCAGATATTTCACGCACTTTGAGTCTCCGGTCATCCAATACCATATTATGCATGTGATCAATAATTTCTGGCATTGTTACACTTTAGAGACATCCTTCACGTGGATCATCTTCAAGGCTAGTACGGCCAAGTTTAAACTCGGCAGCCCATTTCTTAATTGTCGAAAATGAAGGAGAAGAGTGCCCATAAACTTTTATGAACTTCGAATGAATTTCTTTTGGTGCTAAACCTTCTTTTACAAAGAATTTTATAACCACACGATACTCAATTTTATCCATTTCAAGGGGATATAGACAACACTTTTGCTTCAGACAGCGGTATAAAACAAACTATTTGATAGAATGACTTGCAATTTCACGTGGGTGCTTATGACAGACGTACCAACTTAGAAAAGAAAAAAAAAATCTTTGCCAATAGTGTTGCCATCTATGGTCGAGGCTGAGAACTTTTCAGACCACCCTCGTATATTCCAGGAAAAAGAAATGTAGTAGGTGATTACTTATCTAGATCTTTAGGTCTGATGATAATAAATCATCTTGAGATAGCCATTAACTCACAAATCTGGGAAAAGGATCAGATTATTCAAGCCCAGAAAGATGATCCTGTACTAAAAACTATTTATAAAGCTATATAGAAAGGTTAGACTCTCAATTAGATGCATTTTTAAATTTGGAAAACTTATATTTAGATAAGGATGGATTACTCCTATCCAGAGAAATAGAAGGAATGTTGAATGTGAAGATATTGGCAGCAACTCAAATGATTCCTTGGATTATATACACTTAGGATTTTCTAGAACTTGGCAAAGAATAAAGGATAAATACATCTGGAAAGGTATGAAGAGTGACATACTCATATATAAAGTTATGCCATAAATGTCAATTAAGATCCCTTTTCAGAGGAAAAGCTCCACTGTAACCATTTCCTATTCCAACAAGATTTTTCAGGCTGGTGCTTCCACATTTTTAACATATCCTCCAATACACCCTCGTCGTCTCGCTTTGTTGGCACACTCTGTGCACTGCACTCTCCTTATAATCGTAAATCTTTTTTCTTAATGACATTAACTGTTGTTTGCGAGATTCTCCAAAATGACTAATTTTACCATTTGCCCACTCCACTGAATTTTTGTTCCCATGTGTTTATCGACGACAAGACTTCCGACATCACGACACACTTTACAGCCTAACATTTTATTCTTGACATACAGCCACTCGTTTCTCTGGCAGAAGTCATTTTCCTGCAAAAGTATCCAACATTCGGGCCAATCATTATTAGAATCTGCTTCCTTTTGACCATGTGGATCTTCGGTCTTAGTTTCGCGATCCTCTTCACCAGGTATATTTTCGGTGCTAGTTTTCTGTTTCACAGGATCACAAGTAGAATCAACAATTTCTGCTTCTTCAGCCTTCCTTTTCTTATTCATTGGCATAAAGTAACTATTTATTTTACTCATTTTGAACAATGATTGCACTGATTTAACTTAGATTAATTCAAAACTCACATGAACACCTGCCTGTTGCAGAGTGAATATCGAAATGATAAACTGATATTGGAAGAAATCGGAAGTGAACACAACTTCCTATTTCCGGTTGCATACCAACCTATGAGTAATCAACACTGAAAATTTAATTCGTGAACGCAGTACCATCTACCGGAATATTTATAATACATTTTGCTGTCAATAAATCGCAAATTTTTAAAAACTTAAGAAAAAAGGTACCAGTACTGCGTACCGCCAGAAAAAAAGCACTGATAATAAGGCTATCAATCAGGATATACTTATTACCAGTGCTTTTTTTCTGAAGCAGTTGCAATGAGAGACCAAATTGCAAGATTATTACAAGGAAGTTCTTGAATATGATTATTTGTAGATATGGAACTCCTTAGACCTTACTTTTCATATCAAGGAGCAAATTTTACATCTGAACTACTGTTATAATTCTGTAAATTGCTAAATGTTAAGAAGATATTTACTACACCTTACACCCTTAGTAATAGTATGTGTGAAAGAATGAATAAAAATATAAAGCGAATACTTTTCAATCTGGCAAACACTAAAATGAAAAATTGGGACATGTATTTTTCCCATATTCCAATCTCCTTGCCATAATAGATCAAGCTTTAAACACTGGAATGATACCTCAACAATGGAAACAAGGCCTTATTGTCCCTATACCCAAAAAGGGCAGTCTTAATAGAATGGATAACTACAGGGGTATTACTTTGCTATCAACCACAGTTAAAATCTACAATAGGATGATACTCAATAGAATAGAACCTTACTTAACACCACTTTTAAGAAAAAAATCAAGCTGGATTCCTAAAAAAACAATGTACAATAAAACAGATACATTGCATCAGAAGAATCATAGAAGGCTCACGTGATAAAAATTACCACTCATTTTACCCTTTATAGACTCCAAAAAAGCTTTTGACTCCATTAATAGAGAAGCAATGTTTAAAATACTCAGCTTCTATGGTCTACCCTCAAAACTCATACAAGCAATATCAGCGCCTTATAATGCTACAGTAATCTTTAAAACAAAAACATTTGATTAATTTCCAGTGACAACAGGAGTCCTGCAAGGTGATGTACTAGCACCTTAATTGTTTTTAATATGCTTGGACTACATCTTCCAGACCATCAACACAGAAGATCTTGGTTTTAACATTAAAACATTCACCCACACCATGCAAATAACTGATCTTAGCTTCGCTGACAATGTTGTACTTATTGATACAGAACCAACAAATGCACAAAAACACCTCAGTCTACTAGAGGCACAGGCTAAACTTATTGGTCTGCAGATCAACATCTGAAAGTCCAAAGTATTCTCAATAGTTTATGAAAACTTTATACTTCATATCAACAATAAACCCTTAGAAAGAGTAAAGGACTTTCAATACCTTGGATCGTACATCAGCAATAAAGAAAATGATATCAGAAAACGTAAACAGCTGGCTCTAGTCTTCCATAACAAACTCTGCCCCATCTGGAAATCATCATTAGTATCATTAAAGCCAAAATTAAGACTATAACCATGCAACCAGTAGATCCATCTTCTTGTATGGTTCTCAAACCTGGACAATAAGCACCAAAAAAAAACTACAGATCTAATTAACTCCTTTGGAACTACATGTCTCAGACTGATCCTTAGATACACCTGGATGGACCGCATCACTAACTCTGCTGTGCTAAATTTGGTTAAGCAAGAACCACTTGTCAGTATAGTCAAATAACTACAACTCAGATGGCTTGGGCATCAACTCAGACATCCTGAAGTCTAGCCCTTTTTGGAATCCCTCATCCTGCACAAACCAGAAGATGGCAAACACAGTAGAGGAAAAGCATGCAAACAATTTTGGCAATACATATGCGAAATCATCAGCAGGCTGAACTGCTAAACTCCATCTGACATCTACCAGTTAGCTCAAGATAGAGACTTGAATGACCATAATTTGCAATATTTAATTTTTAATATAAATCTCTTTTCCCTTTTCACATTATATCATATTGTGAATAAACTATGTATGTATGTATCCTTCACAAGCTTTATTAACATGCAGATCTGCTTTTCACTCTGTTATAAAAGAACAATCACCAATTACTTTATGTGGTTTTGATCAAATCTTTCTAAATGAAATTATTTCAGTCATTCCTAATATAGGCTATAATGACATAAACGAGTATAAGTGGAAACAGTAGTAGATAAATATTTCACTATTCATAAATCAGTAGGAGAGATAAGCAAATTAAGTACACAGAAAACCAGATAATATATAAATCACTTAAGAAAATATAAGTAATCTGTACCAAGAGATTTGGTATTGCTGGATGATAAATCTAGTATAAAAATGGTTGGGAAATTAGGAAAGAAAGCATCAGATCCATATAGAATTTTAAACCAATTTTCTCCTGTGAATTTTAAGATTGAAGATTCTTGGTAAAATTGTAAATGTACACTCTGATAGGTTAATAAATGTACTTTTTAGAGAGCAGAAATTTAATTATGCTAGGAGAAAATATGAATAAGATATTGAAAGGTGAAGGTTTCTTTATACTAATTGTGCATCACAATCAGATAATAGAAAAGGGAATAGTTTAAAATCTCAATCAATTACACAGCAAGGGAGGAAATTAAGAAAATTTGATAAGACAAAACCTAATCACACAAGAAATTTCACAAACCCAAAGGTATATAATTGAGGTAACGGACAACATCAGAGTGATATTAATCATAAAGAATCTAACATGGACAAAATAGCAGCAGTGTATCATAAGTTAGTTAACTTAGAATTAAATGCACCAGAGAAAAGTGAAAATACCTCTAATTTAGTTACTGAAGATAAAGAATCTCAGCTTTTAGAATTTGATTCTGATAGTGATGATTCTTTAAATTTAGAACATAATTCTAGTAGTTTAAGTGAAATTTTTGAAAAATACAGAATATAAGGTATTGAAAGAGGATGTAAGTTCCAAATTATCTCTAGAATCAAAATTATGCAATACTGCTATTCAAATTTTATTCTCCTACTCCCATTTTTGATTACAGAACCACCCATGTATAATATAATAAAAAAGACCTCTCTGCATTTGTGAATGCTATTCCAAGTAAGAATTACTCTGTGATTTAACAGTCTCAAATGAAGAAAACAAGTGTTCTGTTCTGTAGGAGCACATTTTCAAAGTAAGTGAACACACTGTTGCAGTATCATCCTTAAAACACTGGGTTTGTTGGATCGTACATCCTGGCTCTGCATCCGCCATCTTGTTAGAACGTACTTCTTATTTAAATTATCTGTTTTTTATTATCTTAATTAATTGTTGGTTGATTACTAATCCAAATATAGAGAAATTTATATTATCCTGCACCACCCTATATTCAGAGTAGTCTATATAATATAGTGGAATCAATCATCAACTAACTTTAGCAATCTCACTTTTCTACAGGCCGAGTTTAAAATTAATATTCAAGGCTTCCGCAAGGTCCGATAAATTTTATGAGCAGTGCAATGAAGAAAAATCAGGCAAACAACAAATTGAATCCAATAAAATAAACATTTAATACAGGGTTATAGAACATGTACATTTAAGTAAAACTTTAAAAACAAGATAATGCAAATCAGCTTAGTCCAAATACTCATAACAAACATATAAGGCATCGCACATTCAGCTGTCAATACTATATTCATCCGAATAATTGAAGATGGTCCACACATCAATGTTACAGAATCTCACAGTAATTATTCTTAAAGTAGAATTCTCTAATTCTCTCTTAGTCAACTAACACTTAATTTAATTATGAGGCAGTTATCACTTCAAGGGGGAAACACTTTAAAGCTCCATACTTCGGCTATTTTTAGTAGAACGCCACAGTTAATGTTAAGATACATCAGGCGGAGCTAACTCTTATATCTTCACGCTGAAATATAAGAAAAATGGACTGGTCTTACCGGGTTACATCTTTTACACATTGGATTCACTATAGGCACACTTAAAACTGCAGTTAACTATCACTCTGAAGCAACACTATTCAAAAGAAATCTTCACTATAATAACTGAAATGTTAAACATAGAGCTTCATAAGTCATGACGTACTCGTATTAGGTAATCTACTTATTCCTTATTTATTACTATGCATTAAATTCAGCCTTGCGCTGTTCTTCTTCAAAACAACTGGAATTCGTCGTAACTTTAGAATTCATTAGAAACATTCCGAATTGCCTATTAATTTCCCGGTCCTTTCATAATCTATTTACGGCATTTCTAAATCCCCATTACTGCCACCCCTTACTTCACTCCTTGCTGTCCTTAAGCTTTCTCTTTTGTTTACCTTCGTTCTCCAATTAAATACATTCATTCTTCCCGCCAAAATCTGGTTCTAGCTAGTTCAGTTTATATCAACTTCTTCTCCCTTCAAATACCATAGCTCACGCTCCACGCTATCTAAAATTAACTCTGTTTCCTTGACAACAGCCAATCAAATCCAATCAGAAGAATTACATAAAATTACCTTCTCGTTCAGAAATACAAATAATGAAATAATCCATAGTTCATATAAATCACGTTCAATCATAATAAACACAAATTCTATAACATACATGCACAGCTTCTTATAATATTATTATATAATAAAGTAAATTAAAAGAATAACATTTTTATACAGAGCCTTTTTTTATTACTATTACATTACTTAAGATTATATTAGAGCCTGTGTAGCTCAGTGGATGTGGCGTTTGCACACCACCGCGCTAGGCCGCACGAAGGAAGTCTTGGTTTCGAGTCTAGTCGGCGACTAGAGGAAATTTTTCTAAGCTTTTTTCGACCGGTTCCCGAGTTAGTCGATCTCTGGCACGGGCAAGCAGGTTTTTCCTCCCGGAAACTCGGGTTTTTCGTCCTGTAAACTCAAGAAAATCGACCATAGAACCCACATTATTTCAGACATTAAATATATTGTGTTAGGGTTAGAGACCACGAGATGGCGGCACATTTGAGCCGTCTCTCTTCACTGCGTACCGCTTAATTAGTGATAGCCTTGGGCCATCTGTCTCTGATTGGGTACCAGTGGAGATTGAACTGCCCACTCAGTCTCCAAAAAAGTTAGATAGGGCTAAATGGCCTCGCCTACTTCCGTATATACGGGAATAAAAAGGCGTTAGCTGATTTTTTTTTTTTTTTTGAAGATTATATTATTAAATAATAATAAACAAAATTCAAGGCAATTATATGAATAACACACTATAAGCAAGAGACAAACAATATTTACAAGTCTTGCCTTTGACATGGAGGATTATGTTGGATTCTGAAAGAAGTATTAACAATTTTAATTTCTCTTCATTTAGAATCCAAAGAAGGCTTACTCTTCCTTTGAAAAATTTTTCTATAAAGAAAAATTTTTCACACAGGTCATTCTTGCTGGGGATCTAGACTACCTAATTTCTTCTTCCCCCCCCCCCCTCTATTATGACTTGTGCATGCATTCTTATCTACCATTTCATTAAAATAACTATCACCCTTATTACTGAAATCAGCATGTCTATCATACCTGCAGTTAGGGAAAGTCTCTTCAGAATAAAATTTATGTTCTCTACCGCTAGTATTGTGTCTTGGATGTTTTGTTCTATTTGTGTCCTCTCTGTAATCACTTATTCAAGGATAATTCTTTCCCTTTCTTCTCACAGTCTCTGGTGAATCTCCTAGGAAAACTACTCGGTTAGGCTTGCTTCTTCTTTTCTTTCTCTTCCTGTTTCATTAGATCTAGTATGAAGAGTAGTTGCCTTGGCAAAGTGAACTTCAGTTGCTAGTTGATCTGTAGTGTCAACTTTTATTTCGGACGTGGGTATCTGTTAATGCTATGTCTGTGCTGAATTGAGTTTCAAGCTTATCCAGTTTATAAGTCATCACTACTATTATGCTCTTCTTGTAGGCTGTTTCCCTTAATTCTTGTCTGACACCTTGGCAGAAATGCTGGAACACAGCCCAATCTAAGTGAGGTTTATCTTCATTAGTCACATTTAAACTATTGGATAGTGTCAACAAAAGATTGTAAAAATCTGTGATAGTTTCTCTATCTTTTTGTGAAACTCTCTGTAGTTTCCATAAGTTGGGGCCAATACTTCTTAATTTGGAATACTGCGAAATTAAAACATCCTTAAATTTCTGATAATCTAATGTTTCCTTGAGAATTGGGGATGAATATAAAAATGTCCTTGCTTTACCAGTCAACTTACTTCGTAGTAATATTAGTAATTGGAAATCAGTCCAGTTTGCTATTTCCCTAAGTTTTTCAACAAAAGTAAAGAAAGACAGCACATCATCTGATTCCTCACCTGAAAACTGAGGAAAGACCTGTTGTGGGTTTACTGTACGAAAAAATTTACTATCGTCCATTCTTGAACTAGATGAAACTGCCATATTAATATATCAGATACAAACTTAAATTTAAAAATCTGAATCCAAAAATAACTTCTTTCTTTGCCTGATTTTGGTTCACAACCTGCTCACTGTGATTCACTTAATTTTTTTATTAAGATTTTAAGGATTACTTCTTTTTCCACAATAGCACAAAAAAAATTTAATTACTCAATTTACACTAGTGAATTCACATCCTGTCGACTGCTGCGCCAGATACAATTCCTGGTTAAATGGAAGGGCTTTCAAATCTGCTTACAGTTTCTCAAAAAAGAAATACTATGCCCCTATCTTTAATCACTTTAATCTATTACTGGTTCTAAACTTTTAGTCTAAAATGATTCTAACTTTTATGGTAATGAGAAAAAGTTGTAAAAATATGTCAAAATTATATTTGTAATATCAGCTTTACAATACATATTCTTTTCCTGGCCAGAATATTAATTTACATTTTGCCATACCGTAATATACTTCATCATCAACTGCTGTTAGGGACTTTCAAGGAATGTACAGTATAACTATAACAGTAACACATAAGTAAGTTTAAAATATTACAAACTTCTAAACTTCCAAAGTAACCTGATATTTTTCAAGTATTCATTTTGGTTTCCTAAGGCTACTGTACTGAATGTATCAATCTATTTAAATCTTGATCATACTTGAAGTTTTTTTCCTGCCATCCTATATCAAACGTTTTGTTAATCTTTCCTCTCCTATAATAAGTGATCACACCATCTTTGGTTAGCTCTGCCCAAGCATTCTTGAATGTTAACATTGTCAAGTTCCTTTCTGATAACTTTCTTTTTTAAATATGACAAACAATATTAAACAGGAATTGCATGTGAAAAAGAGGCTATGGAAGAGATATAAGGAGACAGGTGAAGAGAGGATGCATGAAGAATATGAGACACAGGCCAGAAGAGTGACTAGTGTGGTAAGGAAAGCGAAACTGGAATATGAATGGAGATTGGCCCTAAGATCCAAAGAAAATCCTAGGGAATTTTTTAGCTATGTGGCCAGTAGGAGGAGAAATGACTGTGGAAGAATGATGTTGTGAGATAAAAATGGGAACAGCGTGACTGATGCAGAGGACATAGTGGAATTGTTCAATGACCACTTTATTGGAGTATTTCATCCTGGAGGAGTCAGTTTTAATGCTAGAGGGATAGGGCAGGTTCAAGGTATAGAGGTACAGGAGGAGAGAGTGTTTCAGATACTGAGAACTCTGGATGTCAATAAAGCTTTTGGACTGGATGGTATTTCACCACAAGTTTTGAGAGAATGTGCTAGGGAACTGACAGTGCCTTTAACCTGGCTTTTCAATGAAAGTCTGGCTTTGGCAAAGGTGCCCAGGGAATGGAAGGAAGGTAAGATAGTGCCATTGCATAAGGGTGGTAACAGACTGGAAGTGTCTAATTATAGACCAGTCTGTGTGTCATCAGTAGTTGTTAAGATCTTGGAGAAAGTAGTGAGGGACCGTATACAGCACTGGGCAGATGAGGGTAATGTTATCTGTGAGAGTCAACATGGATTTGTGAAAGGGTGCTCTTGTTTTAGCAATATGCTAGCCTTTTATAATAAAGTTACAAGAACATTAGATGGGGAAAGGCATATACTGCAATTTTCTTAGACTTAGCAAAGGCATTTGACAGGGTGCCACATGATAAGCTGATATTTAAGTTGCAACACATTGGTCTGGATGTCAGATTGGTCAACTGGATTCAGGATTGGCTGTCTGATAGGTATCAGAGAGTTGTGTATGGTGGAGCAGTTTCAAGGGGACAGAAGGTTACAAGTGGGGTCCCACGGGGCTCAGTACTAGGACCTATATTGTTTAACCTTTATATCAATGACATTGCCAGTGGATTGCAAGGGGATATTCAGTTGTTTGCAGATGATGCGAAGCTGAGAAGGATTATTAGTAATAGTGCAGATGTGGTAGCCCTGCAAGAGGATTTGAATAAGCTAGATAGATGGGCAAATGAATGGGGGTGTCAATTTAATGCAGCAAAATGTAAGGTCTTGAGGTTTGGGAAACATCAATGGGATGCTGCATACTCTATGGGAAGAGTTATACTGGAGGAAGTTGGGGAGACAAGAGATCTGGGGTTGATGATTGATAGAAACCTGAAGTTTAGAGGACATATTGCAAAGGTGGTGAAGGTAACACAGAGGATTGCTGCAATTATGAGAAGGACACTGACCTGCAGAGATAAGAGGGTTATCATTCCGTTGTATAAGTCTCTGATCAGACCACACTTGGATTATTGTTCTCAGATTTGGTCCCCAGGATTTGAAGGGGATAAATTAACTGTGGAAAAGATACAAAGACGGATGACAAAGATGGTCTCAGGACTGTACAAGGATAGTTATGAGAATTGGCTGAGGGAATGTGAACTGCAGAGTTTGGTGGATAGAAGAAGGAGAGGTGATATGATTGAGACTTTTAAACTGTTGAGAGGTGGTTACAGGGTCGACACTGGGGAGTTCTTTCACTTGGTTGAAGAGCGGGAAGGAGTGATGACAAGAGGCCATCCCTGGAAGTTACGAAAGGAAACTGTGAGCAAGAGGGTGAGGAGTGGTTTCTTTGCATGGAGGGTGGTTGAGCCGTGGAATGCATTACCTGATAGAGTGGCGAGGGCGAGAATGGTCAGTGAGTTTAAGGCGTGGTATGATAGACTTTGTGTTTCTTAAGGGGGGACCCTCCCCTCGATGAGTCTTGACAGACTTTATGTTCCTAGGAAGGACCTCCCACGATGAGTCTTTTGACTCCATGGAGGCCTGAATAATAATAATAATAATAATAATAATAATAATAATATGATTCTTCCATGGTTGGCTGTTCAATTAGGAAATTTTTTGGAGAACTTAACATATCTGTGATCTCAAGAATTTGATCAACTATTTTAATTATAATCCAACTCTCAGATCCACAAGTTAAAACTGGTGTGAAGACTGTCTTGTATAGTTTCATGTCCTGGCAAACTGCTCCCATCTTCCAAATAATTTATTCAAAGGTCTACCCACTATACAAGAATTGCATATAAAATATCAAGGCTTAGGTGCTGGTTTCAGCTCACGATTTAATAATGATATTTTTTCTCTGTCACAGTGACAGTTTCTGGGATACAATATAAAAATTCTAAACACACACACACACACACACACACACACACACACACACACACACACACACACACACACACACACACACACACACACACACACACACAAAACAATACATAGAAAAAGTTACACTAGAAGCCCAAAGTCCAAAAAGGGGGGGAACTCTGTGGCTTCTGGGAGGAAGGTCTAAGAATTAATGTTTCCCAAATCCTGGGAGCAGACAGTCCTGATTTACATAACCTGAATTTTACATAAAGCAGAGTTAACCCACTCACCCATTAATCATATGCTGTTACTTACATGTTTACAGTGTATGTATATGGTAGTGCATTAACATGTTTAAAAGGTTATTTCTCTTCGTTTCATTTACAGGTATGTGGTTATTAATGTGAAGTAAAGTAATAAAGTATAAATACTATGA
Source organism: Typopeltis vanoorti (assembly GCF_054136105.1). Lineage (NCBI taxonomy): Eukaryota > Metazoa > Arthropoda > Arachnida > Uropygi > Thelyphonidae > Typopeltis > Typopeltis vanoorti. Next base: position 10,214,516 of record NC_143570.1, read on the forward strand.
TAAAATGGGGGGGGCTTTAATTTGGCCATTTAATGTTGTATCAAGAGATGACCGAATAGTGGCTTCTTTGTTTCTTTTCTTCATAAAGCTCCCAATAACAAGTTAAAAGCATCTTTAATTTCTCTTTGGACTTTAAAAATCATCAGGCATTTGTTTCCATCCTCAAACTGCTTTGATCATCTTCACGTTGATGTAAAAAACGCCTTTACCTGCATTATCTAGAAATTTTCCTCATGAAAAGCATTACGTTATGTTATGGAATTGCTGCATTACAGAGGTGTCATTTTCAAGAATACTAGGTGCACATATTGTGTGTGTGTGTGTGTGTGTGTGTGTGTGTGTGTGTGTGTGTGTGTGTGTGTGTGTGTGTGTGTGTGTGTGTGTGTGTGTGTGTGTGTGTGTGTGTTGGGGGGGGTAACAGTAAAGACATTTTTAACTTTTGCTGCAAAACAAAGATCAACTTTGAAAACTTTTAAATATGCATCAGGATATATTATGTACCTGCTATAGAATGCCCTAAAAGATAATTATCAGAAATTAACAAATTTTTTCTTCTTCATAAGATTATATTCTATCATAGCACACACACAAACACTAAAAATTATGAGTGTGTGAATACAAATACACGGCATGTTGATTTTCAATAATAAGGATGGTGCATGCACTGCACAGATTGATGTGGGTAATTGGGGGGGGGGGGGGGGGGGTCAGTGGGAAATTAAGTCATCAAACTCCTGACATATACCCTCAGGGAGTGTACAGGATCTTATGACAGTATTACATGAAAAGTTACATCATTACTAACTTCCTATCAACAATTTTCTTCAGATTAGCCTGTTATCCATCAGTATTCCAATATTATCAGATCTTACAATAAATTTAGTTTAATCCTTTATCCAAGTGTAAGCAAACAAAGTTTGTGTCTGAAGTATCTTCAGGACTGAGGCAACTCGTGGTAAAGGTGGACCAAGCACTCATCACACCTTGTCTTAGTATCTCCCATAATGCAAAGCACATCTCCTCGCAGACATGTATAATGCTATGCATTAAGGGAAGGGCCACTACCCAGACCATTTTCGACCTTTCTTGAGATCTCATCAGTGGGGGCCAGACCATGAGGTGGTGAGCTCGGTCCACTTTTACGAGTTGCCCAGTCCTGAAGATACTTCAGGGCAAACTTTGTTTGCTTACACTTGGATAAAGGATTAAATTAAATTTATTATAGTCTAATCAAGTGAAAAAACTTCCAATATCAGATCTTATATTTCTCTTCTAAGGCACTTTTTACTGTATCAATCCACCTACATCTTTGTCTTCCTCTGGTCTTTTTCCTGCCATCCTAGGAAAGAACAATTATTTAGCTAATATATTTCCTCTCTCATTCTGTTTAAGTGCCCATACTGCCTGACATTAGCTCTGCTAACACATTCTGAATGCTCACAATGTCAAGTACTTTCCTAATAGCCTTGTTTTGATTATGATACTGCCATTGATGCCATCTCTTCATTCTACTAATCTTTCTCAGGACTTTCATATCTGTGATCTCCAGTCTTTGATCAAGAATTTTATTTCTAACCCAGGTCTCAGATCCATAAGTTAAAATTGGTTTCAACATTGTCTTGTATACAGCTAGTTTCATTTCCCACCATATCGGTTTTGTTAATTCTGCTCTCTATTTCCAAATTTAATTTGCTATCTTCACTTAAAATTGTACCTAAATAGCTGAAATATTTTACTTGCTCTATAGATTCTCATTCAGGATGCAGTTGATGTTTTCATTGTCTTTGTAATGCTGATTTTCATACAGCTGTTATTCAATTTGGTCAGGGAATCCTGCACACTTGGCCTGGATTTATTTAGGCATATAACATCATCTGCATGAAGTAAAGAGCTGAGACCAACATCTCCAATATCGATATCAGGTTTAATACTGCCTTCCTTCATAATGTGATCCATATAGATGATAAATAACAAAGGAGATAATGTACGCCCTTGTCGCATGCCTGACTTAACATCAAACCATCTTCCTCTACCTCATTCAGTTCTAGCTGCTGATTTACAACTCAAATAAAGACTACATATTGTTTGGTATAATGTTCCATTTACACCATAAAACTGGAGCATTTTGAACACATTTCCTCTTGGCACCTTGTCATATTCCTTTTCTAGCTCTATGGAACTTAAATAGAGATCCTTGTTATATTGCCATAATTTCTTAACTATTTGTCTTAAAGTGAAAATCTGATCCTGGCAACCTCTGTTTAGCCTGAACCCAGCTTGTTCTTTTCCAATTTTTCTCAAGCCATTTCTCAAGAATACTTGCATAAATCTTACCAGGAAGACGCAGTAGATAAATTCCTCTGTAATTCTCACATTCAGCTTTATTCCCGTTTTTAGAGATAGGTACTATGAGTGCTCTACTCCATTCATCTGGAATTCAAATTTCTGAATTATGCAGTGTAGCCGCTATAAAACTTTTATACCTCAATATTTTAGTATTTCTGATAAAATAACATCTACTCCAGCTGCCTTTCCACATTTCAGGTTTGTGATAGCTTTTTTCCTACTTCAAGTACAGAATATCTTTATCTTCAGTTTTCATGTATCCTTTATTATCTAATTTCCTTTACAGTACTCTTTCCTCCATTTCTGAGTTTTTTCAATAGCCTCCAGAATATTTTATCACCTTCCTGATATTTATTTTCAAAATCTTATCAAAGTCTTCCCATGTCTTTTGTTTAGCTAATTTTACACAATGCTTTGCTTTCTTACATTTTTCTCTGTATTCCCTAAGAAACTTTTGATATGCTTTCTTCTTTTCCTTGATTACCTCTTTAACTTCCTGAGACCACCATGGTGTTCTGATTTTTCTATCCTTGCAGACTGTTTTACTACATGCCCCTCTGAATCTCCAAGGTTTGATTCTTTTTTCAAACTCTTTTGGTTTTTCTTGAATAATGTCTGTGTTCCCCATTCTGATATTAGCCTACATCACTCTACTTGATACTGCCTGCCATCAAAGAAGACTAACTTCCTATTAGTGTTTAATATTATAGTGATTCCTTCTTTTTCCTGATTGTCATTTCCTGAATATAGTATCTTGTATTTGTTGCTCAGAAAGATCGCGCCTGTTATTTGTCCTTGTTTCGGTAACACCTATTATGTTGATCTGGCACTTATCCAACTCTTCTGCTAGTTCCATTTCTTTTCCATTGATTCTTCTTATGTTGATAGCCAATCTTGATCTCTGCTGATGTTGAGTCAGGATTTGGGTTTGTTCCAGTAGCTGACTCTTTGCTGTTTGCCCTGGTTCCCTGACGAAAATAACAGGGGCCCTTGTTTAATCAGGCAACACCCCAGCCAGCATGATATTCCATCATGTTGTATTATCATTTTGAATTATAGTTTAAGCCAATGAGAATAAAATTTGGTCAGCTAAATCCCAAATTGTCAGTCCATCCTCATTCATTTAGTATCCAAGTAGATACCCAACAGGGTGCACCACAAGAAGGTGAGGATGGACATCAGGTCAGAAGCCTTGGTCATTTCTCCACATTCCCAAACTCAAAAGGTCATCTGGAGGTCTCCTCCCAGTTAACCAGCCTCTGGGAAATTAAGTCCAATATTTGAAAATGCCAATTTCATTTCTGAGAATTCAAACAAAATTTGAAATTGAATTTAAAGTGGCCATGATGACAGTATACTTTATCTCCTCCTTTCCAAAATTATTTTGAATATCCAAACTTTTATAAGTTTGGATATTCAAAATAAGGAAGAGAATACAAAATAAGGAAGATCAGAAGAGAATACTAAAACAAATTTTGCAACATTTCATGTAATGCTTATATTTGCTCAAAATATACACATACAAATCAAATAAATTAAAAAAAAATAAAATACTACTAATGTCTCATTTGATGGCAACAAAATTACAAAGGAAATGGATTTATAACCAGAGGTTTAAATGCAAGATTAATAAATACAACGAGCCATTAGTTACACCATAAAGTGTAAAATTGCATTTTACACTTTATGGTGTGACTAATGGCTCGTTGTATTTATTATATTTCTCATTTGATGACAATAAAATTGCACAGCATGCAAAACCTCTCTGAACATAATCTGCCTCCCCCACAATTGAAAAGCAATGAAAGCACATCTATTGCTAAGGAAGACCTTTAAGAAGATTTTAAATGCTTTTATATATATATATATATATATATATATATACGATAATCACATTCATGAAGAGTAGGAAGTAACTTTAGATTGGATGTGGGTCCATAAATTACACTCACTAGGAAATATATATGAGGGAAGATTTCCACATGATAGTGGAAAGAATTATACATAGAAAGAATTATGATTGAAAAAAGTTCTACAAGTTCAGAGTTGATCTGCAAAGGGATATTGAATAACTGATGTACATGTTTTAGGAGATTTCAAAGAAAGTATGTGGTGGGGATTACTGATGGGTTAATAATCAACTCAACTGCACTCTTATGTACTGGGTTAAGTATTTTTAGGAAGCTTTGTTTTTTTTTTTAGTGGCTACAGAAACTATAAATGAAATGTGGTTGTGTCAGGAAAGATCAGTGGTGCAGGTCATTCCAAGAAGAGAAATTTAATCATGTTTGGATATATCAGTATTATTGAAGGTAAGGGGGAGGGATGCAAGCTCTTTCTTACAAAAGATCAGACAGGACTGAGTTTTGGTGGCATTGGAGTTTGCAAGGTTGCCTCTAAACCTCCCATAGTATTCAGTAGTTGAACAGATTTGTGATTTGTATAGAATTAATAGCTGTTTAGAGAAAAAGTAATGCCTAACACAAGAGAAAAAGTTTACTTTTTGGATGCTCAGGAGATAATATTTGTTATACGTTTATGCCAAGAGATTTGAGGTTACAACACTTTCAAGAGTAGATATCTCATCTTCTCTACAGATTTCAGAATTTTAGGTGTTGTCAGAAGTAAGGTGGACAGGAAGGGTTCTTTTTTTTTTTTTTTTTTTTTTTTAAATGAGAGATCTCAAAACATGATGATTGAATTTTACTAGCACTGAAATTAACAAGGCTATCAGAACCTCTTGAAGAATAATTTGGAGATCAAACATTTAGGATGGTAGAGGTTGATATTCTGGAAATGTTGGTAATCTGCACAATGCAAGGCTTGTCCAATGAGCAGTGTTGTATACTCTCATCAGCAAAACTGTGGTTTGGATTGGTAGTCAAATGGAGATCAGGTATATACATAAAAGAAAGACAGAATCAGTGAAAGGAGAGAGCCTTGGAGAACACTAGCATTAGTTGCAATAAAGATCTTCAGATGATCCATCCCCATTGCATGTAAAGGGTGTGACGGGGATGGATCCAAACAGAAGGCTAGCAACATCATGGGAATTACTTTACAGAGATTGTGCCAAACCCAATCAAATGCTGAGATATCAACAGCAACCACTGCAGATTCCTAAAACTGTTGAATATCATTTGTCCAAAGGTGGATAGCATAAGAAGATTTCCTATTATCCTTACTAGAAATCATTTATTAGTTGAGAGGTTTCAAGGTTGCATAGAAGTACAGTGGTAAGTTTTCTCCACTATTTTTGAAACAACTAAAGTGGGTTAAATTAAATGGTTATTAGATGGCAAAAATTTACTACCTAATAATTACCTAATAATTTACAGATGTAAGTCATTAACTTACAGCTGCAGGCACATCTGTTCTGCAGCCCGGATAATTTCCAGGCCACAGAACAGATTCCACTGGAATATGAGAGAATAAAAAAAAAAAAAAAGGCAAAATAGAAAAATCAAATCTGGAGATGATAAACCTTCAGTAAAATCAGTTGTTCTTATTCTGATTTTTATGGAACATCAGCAACTATGCCTATAATGAACCAGGTAAATGTTTAAGAGTAAGAATGTACAATTATAATATACATTATTATAATTCATATGTATATCAATAAAACCAAATAAAATTGATAAATTTTAAACAAAATTAGATCAGTTAGTATGTTTTAAAATTTAAAAACAACGATATATTTTGTTGAATAGGGAAAAAATGCTTGAGAGTATAAGGCTCAGTTATATTAGTGAAATGGTAAGATAATAACTGTGCTCCATAAAGAAATGAAGGAAGCCATTAGTTTACAGCTTTAAGCACAGAGGTATACATCTCATCTATTAGTGGAACTGGAGACATTTCGTAGACCCTTAAGGTATACGTTCCATTATTTTCCTTGCTAAAGGATTTTAACATAGTGTAATCATCAAACTAGGATCATTTTACTAGCACTGAAATACCATTCTTGGTATTTTTTCAGGAATAAGGCCATATTCTCTTCCTGTCTCCTCTCCCTCCTGCTTGAGTGCAATTCTGAGTAAATCACACTTTTCAGAAATAATGCAATTGATAAGGTGGAACAATCACCTAATCAATTGATATTGATGTTAATATCCTCTTAGATATTTTTTTTATCATTCCACCTTTGTCATATGTGGAAGTACAAATAAAGCATTTGAGTACTTTGCATTTGTCATCTTCAGGAAATCAAAGCAGGAAAATATTTCTGGCACTTGAAAACGTGCAAACATATTCAGGAGAGAGTCTGACATAACTGTTGAGATGCCCCCTTTCACTGATGGAGGCTTCAGAGTGTTAAGGATGCTATGACTGGTCAGTACCTTGCCATCATCTCTACATATGAGAATTTTTCTGTTGCCTGTTACTCTGATATTTTAAGACAGAGCAAATCTCCACATCAGGAACATCAAGGAGGTTCTACTCTGATATTACTCATCTGGAAAAGTTCCAAGTTTTGTCAGTGTTACTGTGATTGGTATTCTGAATGGAAGAGTTGGCCTGAATGTCTCTGGCAAGATACTTCAACTAAAATATCTCCTAAATGGATATTTGGGATCCAACTTATCCTTTTAAAAACCTTCTAAATAAAGAAGAACATTTTCTCAAAGCATATTTACACTCTAGTCTTTCAACCATGGGGAAGAAAAAACTGTGCAATACTCCTGACCCTTGCAGGTAAGCCTACTAATCAAATGATCCTAGACCTTCCATGACTGTTCATATTGCTGAAACAGCAGCCAAAACAGTACATGGACACCAACAGATCCCCTTCCCCCATCCCTGGATGCCCATGGTTTGCCTTAAATGGCAAAAAAGGTAGCAGTAGTAGAAGTGGTGTGGAAGAAAGGGGAATAGAAAAGATTCAGGAGAAATAGAGTGACAAACACAGAAAGTAAAAAAACAATAGTAACAGATGAAAAATGTACAAATGGGAAGTACCTTCCATCACAAAGTTTCACTGCATGAAGAAAAGTACAACTGCAGAAATGCCATAAGGACCAGGATCCAGTTTGGTTAAGACTGATAGTCTTTCGATAACAAACTAAAGGAAGCACTGAATGTTGTATGTTAGGAATAGATTTACCAAGACCATCTATACAAAAATTAGACAAAAAGTAAAAAGCTAGGAGATTTTCTTTTTCTGTGCATGGTGATCGACTGAAACCATTCAAGTGCAAAAGAAGGGGAAATAGAGTCAGACAAAAAAAGTTATAGCCAACAGCTGTGGCAAGAGACTAGAAAGCATGACTGCCATTTAGATATGACACAAGTTTCCTGCTTTTAGCCTTTTCAAAATCACTTTTGGATGTGTAAATAATTTGCTTACAACTATCTTGGGTTTTCATATAAACAGAAACGGAAGATGGAGATTTCCATGAAAGCCAACTGCATTATGCATGATTCAGGTACAGCTTTGGCACACTTGTTAGAGAACTAAAGAGATGATTGTACACAGTCTAGCCATAAATACTGTTACAACTTGAACAGTGCATAAACCTTCTATCGGTAAATCATTTACAGCTTCCAGCACATACAAACTACATGTAAAATGTACAAATAGCAACACTCAATGTTCGAATTGCCCCCTTTTGCCTTTGTGCACGCCCAAAGTCTGTGTGGCCATATATCAGTGGTGGTACACACAATATCCAATGGACATGCTGCTACTGTTCGCTCCAGATCCACCTTCAGTCTGGTGATGCTGGAGTGTTGTTTCTTGCAGGCTGCTCTCTCTCAAGCTCTTACCACAATTTGAAAGTTGAATAGATTCAGATTTAGATTTCCAGAGGTCAATCAGACAGTGATATGTGGTTGGGCACATTTGTCTCTAACCACTAGTGTGTGGGCCTCACCTTATGTGCAAGTGCTGAGTCTTGTTGGAAGGTCCACTGCCTGCAAAAAACAAGTTTTTCATGGGCCGTACCACAGGCTCCAACACAGTGTCATGATACACACTGGTGGAGATTTTGACCCCTTGCTCACAGAAATGGAACATGGATACCTACAGATATGTCAACCTCCATCAAAACCATCACTGATGCGAAGTGATGACCTCTCTAAATCCTGGGTGCTATGGCACATGCTGTGAAACCATCAGGGGCATATATCTGATAGTTTTGGGAGTTAAATGACTCTTCAATGATGAAAATCTTCTCATCTGTGAAGAGGATATGTCTGTGTGTGTTGTTCGCTTACCACCGGAGAGAGGTGCCTTTGATTTTATCATCCTCTGCCACATAAGTTGTGGTGTCAGGAAGTGTCCAGTAGAACAGCAATAAGCTCTCACCACTAGATCATCAGTTAGCACATATGACATTGTTCTCTTCCAATACACAAGCATCCTATTAATCCCGAGTGCATTTAGTGTGTTGAAAATAACTGGTGGCTGCATTCCATCTTTGTAAAGTTATTACAACTACATAGTTCTCATAATCTCCATACTTTATGTTTACCCATACAGCTAGACAACTCATTCTCTACTGATAAACACACAAATGTTTGGCTACACACAGTGCCACTAATGGAACTGGGCTTGTGCAATTTTGTGGGCACCTCTAGGGTGTGCAGATGTTGTAACAGTATTTAAAGCAAGACTAGGTAGAAAGCTTTTCTGCTCAGTTGAATAAAACTTGCAAAGAAATATATTCTTGTTTAATCCTTCATTCAGGTGTGAGCAAACTAGTTTGCATGAAGTATCTTCACAAGTAGGCTATTTATATATGTGAAGTCTTTACATACTATGTGAAGTTGTCAGCTCCTATATACAAATAGCCCAGTCATGAAGTACTTCACATGTAAACTATTTGCTTGCATTTGGATGAAGAATTAAGCAAGAATATTATTTTTTGGCAAGTTTGATTCAAAGAGAGATGAGAATTTCAAGTGGAATGGAGAATGTTTCCAAACTAATGAGAATTGCTTCAGTAATATGTCAAGTGTAAATGATTACTATTTTCAGTTAAAACTGAAAACAATAATCCAACCAAGGAATTAAATGCAAAGAAGTTACAAAGATCATCCCACTTGACATTATGATGCCATATAACACAGAGATGAAAGTGTTATAGTGTGACTGCAATCAACACTAGAATGAAGTTTGAAATGGTTCAAGGATAAACAACATCCACATTATATCGAGAGGAAGAGTTTGTTAGAAGAGAAAGAGATTGGGGTTATCTGTTATTCTGCAGGCATGTAACAATTTGTGAAATCACTGGTGACAACAAATGTATCAGCATCTCTGTAATATACAGAAAAGTGTTTCCCCATTGTGATTCGTATCTTTTACAAAATATTCTTGAAATTCAAAAATTTTTTGAATGAAGGTGAGTTAGATGATCTCACAGAGGAGGCAGGATTTTCACTTCTGAAACATGGATTTTTTTAATGCCATAAACCAACAAACAACGGGTAAGAATAATCTGCATGAATTAATTTTGATTCTAATATGGTTGTATGATTCACTGCAAAGTAACCTGGTGTTTATATAGCCAAATAACTGAGCTGCGATAGGCTATTACACTGAAACATTACGAGAAAGATAAAATAAAAATACTGCGCGTAAAGTATCTAACTGTAAATACTGCTCGTAAAGTATCTAACTGTATAACAGTATACTGTTGAATTAAACAGCTATTTGAAAATTTATAACACATCAATGAACTAAATCAGTGAACAATCAATCGATGAATCAATGAACACATAAAAGAACAAATATTAACTTTCATTCTACACTAACATGATGCATATTATTATCATGAAACCCATTTAAAATACTGATGATTTGGATGTTCTACTTTGATAACTGTATTTGAAACAAGGCTCAAATATTGCTCAAAAAGAATTCAGCAAAGTATTTAGGTTATTTCCATCTTAATCTAGTTAAATATGTTAAGTATACAGGTAATTCTCACTTTACGAATTTTTATCTGTATGAACTTTTTGAATCAGAATTTTTATTTTAAATTGTGCATGCCGAAAGCGATTAGAGGTGTGTCCAGGGAATTATGCAGCATGTATTGACATAATGATCAGTTAGAATGAGCCTCAGTCACTGAGGCAAGTGTGTTATTCGTAGTTTTCTTCAATTACACTTGATTTCTTCTTGTTTTCTTTTTAAATACACTTTTCCAGAAATGTCAAAAAGAAGCAACATTACAAAACTAGAAAATAAGTAAATTAACAAAGAAAAGCAAATACGTTAGAGAAGAAATACAAAATTATTACCAGTTATCAAGCAGGTAGCACTGTTAAAGCTCTTTCTAAGAAATTTTCTCTTGCTGCTTCTACAGTTTGCACCATTTTAAAGGATAAAGAAAAATATTTGAAAGAAGTAAGAAATTCGCAATCTATGCAGTCTACATGGTTACGTAATAAAGAAACAGGCAAATAAAGAAATTTCTCGTCATGTGGAAAAACTGTTAACTGCTTGGATAAGCGACCAAATTCAACGATTAAACATGCCTATTACCTACACAACGATTTGTACTAAAGCATTAATCATTTCTAAAATGCTGAAAGGCCAAAAAAGGGGATGACTGCAAAGAGACTTTTGCTGCAAGTAGTGGGGTGGTTTGACCGTTATAAAAAGCAGACTAGTTGGCATAACATTAAAATACAAAGCTGCAATAGCCGATTGTGAGGATGCAAAATCTTATCCAGAAAAATTAGAAGTAATAAGTAATAATTAAAGAATGAAATTACTTGCCATCACAGATTTTTAATGTCGATGCGACGAGCCTTTTTTTGGAAACAGATGCCTTCAAGAACTTACGTCGCAAAAGAAGAATCCTCAATGCCAGGTTTTAAAAGCATCAAAACATCGTATCACTCTACTATTAGGAGGAAATGCTGCTGGCGATTGCAAGTTAAAACTCTTATTTGTGCATCAATCAGAAAATCCAAGAAGCTTAAAAGGAATTAATAAAGTTACTCTCCCAGTAATATGGAAGGCAAATAAGAAGGCATGGCTCATGGGTTCCCTAATCGAAGATTGGCTTATGCATCACTTTGTTCCTGGAGTGAAACTTTATTGTGAGAAACAACAAATTCCATTCAAAGTGCTTCTGATAAATGACAATGCACCTGGCCATCCCTCATCAGTAGCTTGCATTTGCCCTAATGTAAAAATAGTCTTTTTACCACCAAATACAACTTCTCTTTTACAACCAATGGATGAGGGAGTGATTACGACGTTTAAAGCAGATTATCTCAAAGAGACTTTTGAAATGTTAATAGAAGCAACTGATAAAGATAGAAACTTTTCTATCAAAAAGTTCTGGAAGAGATTGAATATTTTAGACACAATTCGGGTAAAGCAGAGTGCCTGGTATAAAGTTTCTGAAAAAACTATGAAAGGAGTATGGCATAAACTTTGTCCTCAATTTAATGATAATTTCAAAGGCTTTGAAGACCCAACAAAGATTGTGAATTCTGAAACTCAAGCGATCTTAGAACCAGCTGCAAATGTTTCGGAAGGTGATGTTAATCAGCTGCTTCAATCTCACACTATGGAACTCTCACTCAATGATCTCCTTGAATTAGAGGAACAAGAAATAAATGAAGAAAAAGACAAAGAAGATAACGAATATGAAGCTCCAACTCGGTTTTTCACTTTAAAAAGGCCTAGAAGAAGCATTTAAGCTTCCCGAAAAAGCTCAAGCAATCTTTGAATCACCAGATTCAGACTTTAAACAATTTAGTAAATTTTCCCGTGAAATAAATAATGCTTCTGCTTGTTGTTGAGCAATTTTAAATGAAAAGAAGAGAATGTCAATGAAGCAGATGACACTCGAGGCCTTCTTTGAAAGAAAAAAAAAAATGCACCGAAGCTTCCTAATATATCTCCTACTACCTCAACGGTTGCCAATTCACTCAGTGATATAGAAATGAGCTATTTTTTTTTCAAAGAATCTTTCTCGATTTAAAATTTTTCTTATGTTATTTTTTAAATATGTAAATCTTTGGCCAGTAAAGTCTTTTCTTATCATTTAGTATTTATTTTATATATTCCTTCTTACAAACATAACTCTCACTTATAGCATTATTTCTAAGGCAAATGAACTTCCACTTTACAAATTCCCGATTTATGAACAGTTACCAGGAACCAATTAATTCATAAAGCGGGAACTACCTGTATAGTCATTTCGAAGCAACATCAGTTATGAATTTTTTTCTTGGTTTTATTCGTTGACCATATATTAATAAATGATATACACAAATTGTCAGCTATTTTGTTTGGTTTCTTCAGGACAAGTATGACAGTACACAATAATGTTTGCTAGTAAAAAAGAAGAATGGAGTAATACAGTCAAATAAATTAAAATTAAAACTGACACGTAACATCATAAGCACGGAGAGTGGTGTCTCAGTCATTGTTTATTGAGTGCGTTGTATAGTTTTTAGCGAAATGAAATTCTGGTAAGCTGAGTGAATTTATTAGGCTTTTCCAGATGTCTTTCAGAATCATTCCTTGATTTCTCTTTAAATTTTCTACATCAAAAATCTTCTTCTATATAAGGCATGGAGCTGTTATCCCAATCGATGGTGTGATTAGAGATCAAGAAGTGATGGGTTCTGATGAAGTAATTCTGTTCTGTTGTTGTTGTTCACGTCTGCTATATGTTCTTTTTTTCGAATTTCCAGGCTTCTTGATGTTTGGCCTATGAAATTTAATCCACACGAATATGGGATGTTGTATACACCTGCGTATTTGAAGAAGGCATTAATGTCCATAGGAGAGATCTTAAAGTGTGGCGTATAGTTTTGACAGGTTTGAAAGCAACTCTGACGTTGAAAGACTTCATGAGTTTGGCTATTTTTGTTGTAACTGAGCCTGGATAGGATGACGATGTATATTGTGTGACAGGAGGTTGTTGCTGTGGAGGGTTTCTATGAAGAATCTTTTTGATTATATTTTTTGGATAACAGTTGTTTACTAGTGTTTGAGATATAAGAGTGAGTTCATCAAAAAGATCTTTTTCTTCTGAGATAATATTGGTCGCTCTATTTTTAAGCATATGCATTATGCTGAGTTTTTGCGCAATATGGTGAGACAATCTGAAGTGCAGGTAACGTCCAGTGTCTGTTGGTTTTTGATAGATTGTGAGCTGGAATTGTCCATTCTCATGTTTCTTTATCAGTGTATCTAGAAAAGGCAATTGACTATTCTCTTCAAGCTCTAACGTGAACTTTATTTTTTGGTGGAAGGAATTTATTTTTGTAAGGAAATCAAATAAGGTAGTTTCTGTGCCTTTCCAAATGATGAAAACATCATCTACGTATCTCCACCAAACCAATGGCTTTTGATTTACTTCACCAACGTACCTGTTGAAGAAGTCATCAAGATCATAGAAAATCTCTATCCACATGAGACAGCTCAGCTTTTTCACCATTGCCTCAAATCGAATTATTTCAAAGTGAATAACACGATTTATGAACAACTTGATGGCTTAGTCATGGGCAGTCCCTTATCACCTCCCTGTGCTGATCTGTTCATGGAAAAACTAGAAGCTGACATCCTTTCCAAAGTAAATCCATGTTTATGATGTTACACATCAGTTTTAATTTTAATTTATTTGACTGTGTTACTCCATTCTTCTTTTTTACTAGCAAACGTTATTGTGTACTGTCATTCTTGTCCTGAAGAAGGCAAAAAAAATAGCTGGTGAAACTTGTTGAAAATTTGTGTATATCATTTATCAATTATGAATATCATATTAAGCACAATATATAATAAAGAAAGTTACCCACCTTTATAAATAGCATCATTTTAAATATTCCTACTGCACAACAAGCCATTTCATTAAATAAAATAAAAAAAATTGCAATTTCCCAACCCTCAACCAACAGGATGTGGGTTTGAATGGATGGCGTGAATGTTAATGTTTGTAATGTTTACAGGCAGTAGATAATTTGTTGTCCAGTAGAAGGCCTGCTTACTGGACACCTGAAGTGGCTTGAAAAAATATGTTTTGTGTCAAAAGTAGAGGAAGTGGATTATCTAAGCTTAGCTAGCCTAAGATACTAAATGTACGATTCAAAACTCTTGTAGGTGGGATTCACATTTAAAATTATAAAAATAAATAAAAAAAATAATAAAAAAAGCAAATAATGTAACAAAAATAATTATAAATACTTACCCTGTTGACCTTCTGTTGGCATGGCAACCCATGCTATAGTTACTCCACCCAATTCAGAATCACTAAAACGGAGAAGAAATGTACCATTACTTCGTTTTAGCAGCATTTCTTCTGCTTGACGGCGACCAACAAATCCTTGTATAAGACTGCCAAGAATTGAAAAACGTTAATTAAGCAACTTTTATTTCCATATAAGCTTATTGTAGATTTCTAAAATAAACTTCAAAATTTGACATATTATTAAACATGAGACAGCCTATTCTCCCATATACGATCATCACTCTGGGTATGGTATGAGAATGATATTTTTGCCATATGGCCTCACCCTGAAGATGCTCTACCTTCTTTCTTAACTATTATCAACAATCTATGTCCCTATATCAACTTAACCACAGAGATGGAAAATTAGCCCTCTTAGGCACCTGACTGTCATCACAAACCTACTTTTACTGACCATTATCTACAGCAGAGTTCCCCAAATTGTATTTTCCGCAGAAAGTGAATAAGCGTTCCGTGATGTCAGTGACCAAGCCGTGTATTTTTAAACATGGAAGTAATTCGGGAAAGTGAATACCGCTGTTTATGACCTGTCATAAAAATTGCATGCAAGCCGATTACAACAATGGGCAGTGTATCCTCTGTTCTCAAAACTGAATGAAATAACATCTGTGTTGCAAATATCAGTGACCAAGCCGCATATTTTAAAACATGGAAATATTCATGAATTATTAATTTTCACACATCGAAATCTTTCAACATTGGAAAGGGAATACCGCTGTTTATGACCAGTCATAAAAATTGCCTGCAAGCCAATTACAACAATGTGTGGAGTATCCTTTGTTCTCAAAACTGAACGAAATAACATCTGTGTTGCAAATGTTAGTGACCAATCAGCAAGGAAGTATAAATAAATTTTTTTACTGAAATTGAAGAGCAAGGTGTCTGTATCCAGTTCCCAAATCTAGTAATACTGAATACTTTCTTCACAAGTTCGTATTATAGGGTCAAAGTGCTTGTTTCGAAACATAAATACTGTGATTTTTTATAAGTAATAGTCCTACAGATTTAAATTTTAATATGAATAAAAGACAAGGGATTTTGGTGTAAAGAAATCTCTTATTGAAGGTGTTTGTGATGCAACAGATAGTGATTCATCCACCTCCTGCCTACAAAGCAATCTCTAGGATGTACAAAAGGAGGGGGAAAGCTGCCAGCACAGGAGAAAAAGTCTGCATTCACTCATAAGTAGTTATAATCTACCCTATATATATATATATATAAAATAATAAGCCTTTTTATGTCACATTTTGAAACTCAGGGACTACCGAGTGTCAAGCCTTCAAAATTCGAGTCATCAGAATTCAACGAGAACTGGCCTACCAGTCCGGAACACATGAAGTTGAGTGCCGTAGGCGCCAGGGGAGCATAGCCCCACCCTCAGTAATATTATCAATTTTTGGTGATCAGAATGGAATATGTCAATGAAAATCAGCACAAATTAATTTAATGACGTTGGCCTGAAGAAACTACAATGTTACAAGATTTCATTAGTGATTGATAACTGATTTAAATGTAATTTTATATTTGGCAACATGTCACACAATGTGTACTAATACTTTTTATGATTATGCCATAATTAATTATTAATAGATTACAAAATAACCAAAGTGTTTCGTGAAAATTTCAGGATTTGTGAAGTGTTCCTTCGTAGGAAAAATCTGGGAAACGCTGATCTACAGTATGAATCACCATATCATTCACTTCCAAAAATTGACATAATCAAAACTTTGCCAAACAGAGCTGATGTTGTTTATTCCAACCCTCATGATCTGAAATAAACATTCTATTTATTATGCAACAGAATGCCCACTTGCCACAGAACATTCAACGTACAGGTAACCCTCGTATAATGTGGATGTTAGGTTCCATAGAAATGGCGTGTTATATAAATTGCGTTATACGAGACATAGATCAAATAGAAAAAGTAGGGTTAGGTTCCGAAATCGTTTTTTTTTTTAAATGATATAAACAACGAGATATCCAACAAAAACAATATTTTTATTTAATTCAGGTAATTCATGTAAGTTAAGAAAACATAAACTATGACAAATACGTAGTATAAAATTCTAAAAATTACAAATTGTACATAAATTTCATTGCACATAATGCATAAATGTTTTAGACACAACAAAATAAAGCGCATATTTTAATCGTCATCACAGTCTTCAGAAATAACATTTCGTAGATGTTCTTTAAGTGGCTGGAGGTTGTCACCACTTGAAATCTCTTGAACATCATTTGTATTATTCTCATTGCATACTTTGGCTGGTTTAGTCATCAAGAAGTCAGTAATAAGACTTTGCTTTCCACTATGTTGCAATTTTTTTATTAAGTTCATAATATGGTGCTAAACAAATATCCAATTGTCTCGTGAATTTTCCCGAGTGCTCCATTGAGGGATCATTATCCGTAAAATAACTTCCTAACTTTCTTGCCAAGTCCAATCCTTCTGCTAATTTCTTTAAACTGAATTCTTTAACGGATTCGTCACAATCAGAATCTTTGGCAGAACTTTCTCTGCCATCTATTAATTATACCAGTTTCTCCTCTTTTAAATCTGTTTCTTCATCAATTAATTCATTAATTTCATTTTCAACCATATTGCAAAAGCCCTCTCCACCAAAAATGTGTGCGACATTTATTATACGATGTAGCCTGGCATCCACTGTAGGTATGAAATTTTGTTCCATTACGGCTTCAGGCCATATTTTTTTCCAGCGAGCATTCAGCGTAGAGGGTTGAAATTCCTTAATGGACAGAGAAATAATTTTTACACAATTCAATATTGAAAACTCTTTCCACACTTGAGGGTGTTTGGATTAGATTCCGTTTTTTCCAAAATTAATTGAAATGTTCACCGAATATAATATGACTTAAATGTTGATATTATTCCTTGGTTGAATGGTTGAATAAGTGAAGTAGTGTTAGGCGGCAAAAAAGTTATTTTAATATTCGGATGGCTTAAATTTGTTGAATGGCCTGGTGCATTATCTAAAAACCAATTTTCAAACATTCAAGATGTAACCCATGCCTTTTTGTTGGCCCGCCAATAAACAGGTAGGATGGACTTGTCGAGCCCTTTCATCGCACAAGGATTTGCAGATCAGTTAATAAACATTGATTTTGTCATGTAATCACTTGATGCATTACTACAAAACAGTAGAATAATTCTATCTTTGGAAACTTTGAATCCAAGAGCTGATCTTTCATTTTTTGAAATATAGGTGTGTTTTGGCATTTTTTCCCAATATAACCCAGATTCATCTGCATTGCTGGAAGTTCTGCTGGGTATTTCCGGGCAGCTTCAACATCTGCTGATGCTGATTCACCCTGGATTTTAAGATTATACAAAGAAAACCGTTTTTTAAAGTTTTCGAACCAACCCTTACTGGCAGAAAATCCATGCTGAGAGATTTCTTCTGAAGAATCTTCATCAAGTTCTTTTAAATGTTTATAAACTTTGAGAGCTTTTTGCTTAATAAGGTGTCCATCCAAAGGAATTTTCTTTTGAGTGCAATCTTCTATCCAAATCATTAGAGATTTCTCTATTTTTTCTATTAGAATATCGCGAACATGAGCAACGCGCTTTGCACTTACCGTTGAGCCAGCAATAACACTTTCTCGGATTTTATGTTCATTTTGTTTGATTGTTTGAATTGTTGATTCATTTAAATTCAGTCCTTGCAACAACTCCTGGTTTTTCTCCAATTTTCAACCGATCCAAGATTTTAATTTTTTCTTTGAGAGAAATGAATTTCCTCTTCAACGTTGGTTTTTTTCCCTTTTGTTGCAGTTTTAGTGGCCATTACAATAAAAAAAGGCATTACATATATATGTAACTCACCAGAAAATAAACTGCTCTGCTTGAGAATAACACACTTATGATTTTAAATGCACTTTCCTGGCAGAAAACGAAGACAATTTTCAACAATAAACACTTTATACAGTAAGCCTTAGATGGCGAACCTATGGTTAGCACTCATGCCAGAGGTGGCACGTCTGAGAATTTTGCTTGCACGTCAATGATTTACAGGTGATATCCTTTTATACGCTTATAAATTATTCAAGTTTTTTTTAATTGTTACAATACGAACAAGGTGAATTTTGTTTAACACAAGACAACAGTTATAAGGCGTTTCAGTGCGGTATTAACAAAAGATGGCACGATCCAAAGACAAAAGCAACCGACAAGTGTTGAGTTAAAATGCTAATTCTCTTCAATTGAATTCCATAACATCTGAAACTGTCATAACAACATTCACTATTAGTTTTAACACATTCACAACAGGGTGTCATTTATCGTTCCAATGGAACTTACTTCTCATTACTGACTGGCTCAACTCACACAAACATTTCAACCCTTGGTTGAATTTTATGGCTTTTTGTTTGCATTTGAGGTGGCAGGCGAACTCACACATTCATTATAACATGTTTCAATTCTTGGTAGTCTTTTATTTTAAGTTAGCCTTTGTGATCTGTCATAATGACATCGAGAATTTCAAATGCAATAAAAAAAACACTTATTTCATAATTGAAAAATTGGACAATAGTTTTTAGTTAGATACTGTGTTTCGGTGCAACATATGGTTTTGCTTAAGTCTATACAGGGTGGTTTCTGTGAGAGAGGAGATGTGATTTATCAGTTAGCGCCATTTTTATTCTGTCTCTAATTGCACTATTTGTTGAGAATGACACAGACTGCAAAAGCCCTCTGTACAATATCTTATTCAGTGATACAATACAACTAAATTCGATACTTATAACTACTTGTGTGATACGGGCAGACACAAATTGAAAGAAGATAAAATTTGATTTTTCAGTGCCGCAGTGAAAAATATGAAAAAAAAAAAATAAATAAATAAATAAAGGGTTACAAGAAATTGTAGACCGTGTTATATCGAAACCGCGTTGTATAAGTACCACGTTATACGAGGGTTACCTGTACTTTCAACTCTTGCAGACCTATTCCTAAGAACCTGTAAAGAAGGTTCAATTTTTTATGTTGCTGGAATTGCTGAACTATTGTAATATAGTTCATATAGAAACAGAATAGAATTACATTATATTCTAGAGATATACAAGGATGGTCTGAAAATTTCTCGGCCTCAACCATTGATGGCAACACTATCGGCAAGTTTTTTTTGTTTTTTTTTCTAAGTTGGTATATCTGTCATAAGCATCCATGTGGAATTACAAGTCATTCTATCAAGTAGTTTTTTATACAGCTGTCTGAAGCAAAAGTGTTGTCTGTATCCCTTCAAATGGATAAAATTCTTTGTAAAAGAAGGTTTAACGCTAAAAGAAATTCATTTGATGGGCACTCTTCTCCTTCGTTTTCGACAATTAAGAAATGGGCTGCCGAGTTTAAACATTGCTGTACCAACCTTGAAGATGATCCCAGTGAAGGACGTGCAAAAAGTGTAACACCAGAAATCATTGATCAAGTGCATGAAATTGCTGAGACTACGGGTATTTCAAAAGAACGTGTAGGATATATTTTGCATGAAGAATTGCAAATGAAAAAGCTATGTGCAAGATGGGTGCTGAGCTTGCTCACAGCAGATAAAAAATGCACTCGAACGAAAATCTCTGGACAGTGCTTGGACAGTTTTAACAAGAATAAATCTGATTTTGTGCATCGATTTATTACTATGGATGAGACTTGGTTTCACCATTACACACAAGAATCCAAACAGCAGTCAAAACAGTGGATAGAAGCCGGTTGTTCAGTGTCAAAGAAGACAAAGTCGGTTCCATCAGCAGGAAAGGTCATGGCATCGATATTTTGGGATGCTAAAGGCATTTTGTTTATTAATTATCTTGAAAGGGGTAAAACAATAACCAGGGTATATTATTCTGATCTTTTAATCAGACTAAAAGAAAAAAATTTAAAAAAAAAAAATACCCGGTTTGCAGAAGAAAAAAAAACATCTTTCATCAGGACACCCGATCTGCTCACAAAAGTGTTCTGCAGTATGAATTGTTGGAACACCCACACTATTCCCCAGATTTGGCTCCCTCTGACTTCTATCTCTTCCCAAAACTAAAACTCTTCCTCGCTGGTCAGTGTTTTTCTTCAAATCAAGAGATGATTGCAGCTGTAGAGGGGTATTTTGCAGATCTTACTGAGAACCACTACAGGGACGGGATAATGGCGCTGTAATAAATGTATTAGTCTTAAGGGAGAGTATGTTGAAAAATAAAAATAATTTTGAAATTTTAAATCCATTTTTTCATTCTTAGGTCGAGAACTTTTCAGACCACCCTCATATATTATCTCTATTACATAATATAGAAATATTATAGTGCTCATGGCTTTTTCTAGTTAACAGACTCTCTCTCTATCCCTCCAAAGTGTTTACCAAGTTCCTTGTGGTTATCATCTTTTACTTCGGTCAAAGAGAATGCTCTACTGAGAAAACATATTATCTATAATACACCTGAGAAGTCTGGTCAACAGAATCATCTGGTCTAAGACACACCTATCATAATGCTCCAATTTGAACTGAAATGACTTTTATTTTTTACCTAAAATTGGGAGTCTTATTCTTATAAATTACAAGTAGTAGTTTTATTTTATTTTTTACTTGCATCTTGCAATCTGGTGTATTGCAATAGCATGTGGCTCATATCTTTTTGAAATCTACTGTCATTCTACTCTATCTGAATTGCCTACTCACGGTAGATTAACACATTTGATTTAAACTTAATTAAATTTAAGTGTTATTAAAACTTCTTGTGTCTATGTGTTTCAATTTTTGATTTTTATTTTCCTCTTTCTCTTCCATATTTCATTGTTTTAAAAATGAACATAAAATACAAATCTCTGCCTTTAAAATCTCCAAGTAAGCTTATTTCTATAATCTTCAGTGATTACTGTAATTATGTAAAAATGGAATCTTGAAAAACTAATTATTGGTATGAGACCTAACACAGAGAATCCGAGAAACTAAATTATAATGGTAGGAATAGTGAGAATGTGAGTGTAAGAGCGACAATGTTATATAATTGTGCTAATGATGAGAATGGGCATTATTATGGAAATGATTTTGACTTTATGCTTGTCTGGTTCTGCACATCAAACGTGTGCAAAGATGTCTACATGTATAAGTTGCTAAAGAAGAACAGAGATCTGCAAGTTGTCCAACTGTGTCATGCAGACAAGAGTATACAAAAAGAACATGAAGGTATTATTGTGTCTATACATAAATACTAGGAGTATCAGAAACAAAGAGTAGAGTTTGTTGCCTTGTTCAATATGTTGGGACCTCAGATTGCAGGCAGTGAGACTTGGCTATCAGAATCAGACATACCAAATAGTATTGTATGTAAAGGGTACAGCATTTTTAGGAAGGATAGACAAAATAGGAGAGGAGGGGGAGGGTGTACTGCTAATGATATTGGATGACTTGAATCCAGTTAGTGTTGAGACCTACGTACTAGTAAGAGTATTTCATGTCACAGTGAATATGAAGCCATCTCGTGTGAGGTGGAATCTAACAAGATCAATTACATAGCAGAGTATTGTTATAGACCTAGTGGATCGGTTACTAGTGATGAAGAAATGAATCGCTAAATAAAATGATGGGCATGAAAACAGTTATTTCGTGCCCATTTACTGCTATTCAAATATTGATTGGGTAGCGGTAAAATCTCACGAGAAGAATGAAAATGAATTTATTGAGATGTTGCAAGCCAACTTCCTTAAGCAGCATGTTACAGAAGGGATTCAAGGTAAAAGACTGTTAGATTTGATTAGTGTCAGAGGGTGTTTCAGTTAAAGACGTAACTATTCTGCTTCTGGCTGGTAACAGTGATCATGTAGTACTCACTTGGGAAGTGACTAAGTTTATGAATGTTCCATTCAGAAGAGATTACATGCTGAACTACAAAGCAAGAAATTATGACCAACTGAGGAGTATACTGGGTTCAGCGAAATGGTATTGGTTGCTGGATGGGAAGAATATCAACAGTGCATGGGAAGCATTTAAAAAATACTCAAATGATGCAATATCAGAATGTATCAGGAAAGTTCAAAGAATAAATAGGGTAGAAGTCAAATGGATGTGTAATCTTATTAAGCAAGAGATTTGTGATTCTGATACAGTGGAGAGAGTTAAAAATGATATCAGGATTGTGGAATACTGATTATGAAGACAGATTTAGAATTTTTAGAATGCAGACACTAGCAAACAGGAGAAAGAGAGGTGATATAATTGACACTTACAAACTGAAAGGGGTCCTACATGATTTCAGTTGATGGAATAAGAAGGGGGAGAGGGGGGCTACATTTTCCTCTCGTAGGGTAGTGCATGATTGGAATGGATTGCCGTTGGATGTTGTATGTGTGCAAGCAGTGTGAATGAATTCAAGAATAAGTATAATAGCTGGTGCGTGTAGTATGTGGCCTCCCTTGAAGGGTCCCTGACTCCCTGGAGGTCTCTCTTAATAATAATGATGATAATAAATTCAATCTTTACTCAGCAGTTTTCTGAATCGTCTCAATGATTTAAAAAATGTTGGATTTTTAATCTGGAAAATTCTAAATATTCTAAGAAAATGCTTTGTCATCTTTTTGACACTATTTTTCAACATTTGTAACAAGAGGGGAGAGATATGCTCTTTTTTCTTGTTACACTGTGAGTTTTAAGAACCTCCTTCTCTCTGACATCATTCTGGATGGCACCTCAAAAGGATAAATTGTGCAGTAAAGGTTTTTCCTAAAGGTCACTTTGCAACCATGCAGAAAGTAAAGGAATGTACCTGTGGGACTGAATGTGCATGGCAAACATTAAGCTGTATGGTGTTGTCTTTCAAACACAAAAGCATTCTGTACATTTATATCAGTATTTATTGTATTATTTGTATATAGCTATTCTAAATATCTTCAGATCTTGAATATTAGTTTCTGTTGATGTATACTGTCCATTTGTTAAATTTCTGAAATAAAACATGCTTCCCTCAAAGAGCTGTATTAAGTTGTGAAAGAATATGTTAAATATTATTCTATTATGGTGGTTTATCCACTGAAGCTACCAGAGCCCTTACTTCATGTGTTGACACAGTGTTATCCACAGTATACTCCATGACTATTCTCGATTGGAAATTCACTTGACTTAATTCTCTGAATACTACAGGCTGGAAAACTGGCCTAATCAAAAGGTGTATAAACTAGGAAGGTCAATTTTCCAGCATTAGAGGACTAGTAAAGTGACCTGCAAAAAAGTAGGAGATACTCATTATGGGTTCTATTAATCATATCTCTATGCAGCCAGTGCTAAATTATCACTCATTAGATAAACATTTCTGAGCCTGCTGGATTTCATTTTCTCAAAATAGACCAACTCTTAGTTATTATTCTTGCATTTACTGTATAAAAGTAAAATAACTTGCCAGATAATTAGCAATGTTTTATAATACCACAGCCATGACAAAATATTAAATTATAACTAAATAATTGACTGAAATGAAAAAAAAACATAAAGGCTAGAGTGCAATTTTGAGAAGAAAAAAAAAAAAAAAACAGATTTACAACTGTACAGGCTAGGAAATTGTTAGAATCTGAACCAGAAGATATTCAGGACGGTGTTATACTGGTGAAGTTTTCAAAATGAAAAGAATGATTCTAAGAAAAAATTCTGATAGTAAGTTACAACTGTGAAGTAGTGTCAGTTGATGTGGTCAACTGACAATATTTCATTTTCATCCCCAAATGCAAAAGTGAAAACTATGTATATTTTCACGGGCATGAAAAAATATTCTGGCAATTTCAAGCGAGAGTATGTTGCTTGATTCTTCCCCCCCCCCCATTGTTTTGTGACAGATCCATATGGAATCTTTCAAGCATAGAAAATACACCAATGTGAAATGCATTAGTCTTCAATAACACAGATTAAGTGTGATTTAAAAGCATTCCTTATATGTGAAAGCAAAAAATGGATATATAGCTAATGTGGAGGCATATGTGGAGAAAACTGATGTGGATCAGCAGATGGAAACACAGAACTGAATATGAGGGTGTTCTTGGATGATTGGGTGTGCAAACCATCTGAAGGATGCAACCACTGCATATTTACTGATCAATTTTATGTTTCTGTAGCAGTAGCAGAGTATCTGGTGATAAATTCTGGCAATAAATCATCAAAATGTAGCATCACTGATGGTATGCTAATAGTCGATAAATAAAATTTGTTGTTTGAACTACAAACCAAAAATTATGTGTTACATCAATTTTGGAAGCCACTTTTTAATATTTTTAAGCTTTTAAATTAAAATAGCCAAGAAGAAGATACCATTACTGCTCTTCAATCAACATGATTGGAGAGTAGAAATAAAATTTATGAGAAAAGAGAAAAATAACCTATTTGTTCATAAAATAAATGAAAAAATAATCAAAGAAGTGCCGTTTTTTTCTGTGTATAAGATGATACTTTTTTCTAAAATTCTTAGACCAAAAATTTGGGGGGTGGTTTATGGGGGGGGGGGGGGGACTCATTGAGAGACCGTGGTTGCCGTGCTGAAACTACCCCGTGAACAGGCTTCCGCAAGCATAGCCTTTGTTAACTCTGTTGATTGACGTCATTAACAGCTGATTCTGAATAAACCAATCAGAACTCTAAAAGCATTCATGTGTCTGCAACTCATTGGTGGGATAAGTTAATGCATTAACAATATTTTTAGCACTAGCCCATAAAAATGTCCAAAAATAAAAAACGATTGTCATATTCTTCAAAATTCAAGTTAAAAGTCATAAATTATGTAAAAGAACATGGAAATAAAGCTCTAGATAGACAGTTTGGACCTCCTCCCACTGAGTGTATGATTAGACAGTGGAGATGGTTAAAATACTATTTCTTAATTTTGGGTTCGAAAAAGCAGGGTTCATCTAATACACAGAAAAATACGGTAAATCAGGAACCAGTAATAAAAAATAAAAAAAAAATAGAGTAATATAAAAAAAATACAAAAACAATCAAATGTAGTAATAAAAGAATGCAAACAAAAAGATTGACCAAACAAGTACTTCCATATAAATCATTCAGAATGATACCAAGTTATCCATTAAAAAGTTAATGATAGCTTCTGAGGGTGGAAAGCCATAATAATTATGCCTAAATTCTTTCAACAAGCAGCAATGATGCAAAATATCCAATTTCATTTTACAGCATGAGTTGTCATGATACTTCACTTATTTACAAGAAACAGACTCTGCTAAGAACCCATATATCTGTATTCTTGTTAATGCTTTGGATCAATGGTTTCGCTGGCCTGACTGTTTCAAACTGTCAGTTGCCAAAAAGAAACTCAAAACAACTCATATTTTAAAAGATTATTTCATGTAAGACCCTGATTACTTTCAAAACACTTAGTTTCAAAAATTGAGAAATAGCTTTTAGTTTGCATACTGAAGAGAATGTTTTTTTTATCATTAAGAATTAATTAGTTCTAGTTTATCAAAACAGACAGCATATTCTTAAAAGTCTGTTCATTACTGAATATATAAATGAGGAAATTTTACGTATTAGGCAGCTGTCTCCTGAAGATCAAGATATTTTAACAATATCTTAAGACAGGCCTTTAACAACAGGAATGGGTATACAGTAAACTTCTTCATGATTTAGGAAAGGCTTTCCACTGAATTTTCCTGATGTTTATCAGATCCTTTGGACCTGTAGTTTATCCTTTGGTCAATCTGATAGATGTGCAACTGTTTGTGATGGGTAACATCAAATAATGTGAGCTAGAACATTTTGGTCTCAAAATGTGTGTGTCACTATAGTTGTAATTTGTGCTTTGATGACGTTGGCTAAACTAATGAAATATTAGCAAGTTCAATAAATTAATTATTGCTTCTTCTTCTGGTGTTATTTATACACTAAAGCTCTGTTATGAATAACCAACACATGAGTTTTTCTGTACATGTGCTTAGAGATGATAGCATATTAAGCACATGTACAGAAAAACTCATATGTTGGTTATTCATAACAGAGCTTCAGTGTATAAATAACACCAGAAGAAGAAGCAATAATTAATTTATTGAACTTGCTAATATTTCATTAGTTTAGCCAACATCATCAGAGCACAAATTACAACTATAGTGACACACAGCATTCAATTGGAATGTTATGGAAACAATGGATACTGAATTAACACTGCACGTCCTAACAAGAAGCCCTCTGGGAGCCAGATGACAGCACAGTTAATTTGGAGGACTTCATGCAAGTGTGATCTTAGAATGATTGTCTTCCAGATTTTTGGGTGGTAGGCTCGTATAAACAGAGAAGGATAATAATCCATTTTACAATCATGTTATGGTGTGTCTATGAAGGGGGAAGACAACTGTTCTATGATGAAGCAAATTTTTGACGTTGTTTGTTTAATATGCTAGAAATGTTATTTATTGTCAAATTTTTAATGAAACTTGTGCCAATATAACATTTATTATACACACATATTCACAAGAATATAGTAATAATTTTATTATTGTGAATATTTCAACCAGAAATTAATTGTTCATCATCAGTACATCAGCATAATCACAAGGTTTACAAATTGGATTAACATTCTTTGTTGTAGCTTCACTTGTGATTATGCTGATGTACTGATGATGAACAATTAGTTTCTGGTTGAAATATTTGCAGCAATAAAATTACTATATTCTTGTGAATACATGTGTATAACCAATGTGTTTAATGTGTCTAGGCATGAAGCCAAATAGCAAAAACATCATTTATATATTGCAGCAAAACTGCTAGCACACATGCAGCTGTGTTCAGTGCTTGGTTTTCAAGAAATTGACTAACTGCTTGATTAACTATATAAAATGGGAAATGGGAACGCCACAGTAGTCTCATCTAGCTGCTTGGACACCCCCCCCCCCTTTCCAAGTAAAATAACCTGAATAAAAGGTGAATTTGAGTAGTTCCTAAATGTTGGAGGGAAAATGTGACATAACACATTCAAGTTGGGAAATGTTTCACACATTTATCATACCAACATTACTGTCTGTGTGCTGCTTCTGCATCATGCGGACAGGCCGATCTGATGCAAAATTTTCACGGCTTGTTAGTTGCAACCCTTTCGGTAGAATTTTATTGCCGCAGGCTAGCAGGCGGCCTCGCTGACACAAAGTTTATGTGGCATGTTTGTTGCAAGTCTTTTGGTAGAATTTTTTTTGAAGTTGGCATTTGTGATCTGTCTTAATGACATCAAAAATTTCAAATGCAATCGAACAAACTGCAGGATTAGTTACAATCGAAGAAACCATTACGAATAGTCTGATGACACGCAGGAACGAAACTGCCAGTAAATTCGCTTGCTTTAACAGATAGTTGGGTTAGGGGTGAGTGAGCCACGATCGCCCTGACCTGAATGTGTTAATAAGGTCAAGGGTACATGTTAAAAGGTACACTAGTGAACAATAATATATTGTCAAAATTGACCATGATGTCTGAATCTTTTAGGCTAAGATTTTCTATTATGATTTTAATTAAAAGTGAACATAATTTTTACAAAAAAAAGAAGAGTTATCTGTAATCAAGAGAAAGTGATTTAGCTATTTGCTTGGCAAGTCTGTAAGGTGGGCTGTCTAAGCTGTCAGCTACTGGATGGGGGTATTAGGTTTGTGAATTCTCATATATTTGAGATAATTAAAAAAAGGTTGATTGTATAGTCTGACTATAGATATGAGAACTGTCATTGGCTCAGTACCAAGAAGAGTCAATTCATGTTGAAGGGGAGAAAGAAATAAGGCGATGTAAGAATTGGTCACCAACATGCGAAATCACGTGCTTTATATGTAAAATTTTCCAACTGTTATACAAGCAAAATACAATAGTTACCACTTTAAAAACTACAATGATCATAAAAGAGAAATTAATTTTCTGACGTGTAATAATAAACACTCATCCCACAATATGGACTGATTACCCTATTATCAGAATGGATTCTCCTTCTTTTGAAATGCACAGAAGTGTTGAAGGGGCTTGTATCTGCGGGCATACTATACTATTCCAATCCAGATCACACTGAAGATACCTTTGATGCTGTTTTTTTTTTTCCTCTAATGTCAACTTTTTTTAGTAATAGAGGAAATTTCCTGGTTATGTCTGTAGTTGTATTCAATCAAATGATGCAGCAATAGCTAAAATCCCCCAGACATTCTCTCTCTCTCTCTCTCTCTCTCACACACACACACACACACACACACACACACACACACACACACACACACACACACACACACACACACACACACACAGCCATCTGTGCTCTAAAACTCACAGTCTGGTGCCAAGCAACTTACTATACATGTTGATTTGAGATGCCAATAGCCTTGATCTTCTTTAATAACCTGAATAGAATTGTATGCAGGCTACAATGTCTTTTGAATAGAAAGACTTGGTCCAGTGCCCAACATCCTTGAAATTGCTAGTTTCATACAAGGGTAATAAGGGGTTTCCCTGCTGGAAATTCAAATTTTTCAATCATAAAACAATGAGATTCTATAACCATCAATTAGTTATTTCATAATATTCCAAAAAGTTAAGGAATATTATGAAAAAAAGTCTTAACTGCCCTCAAATAACATTTATTAGGCTATTATCAAGCCAAGTAATCTAGTCATAAGAGGCCAATGAATCTAATGCAATAGCAAGAGAAAGATCAGATGAAAGGAAATTACACACTTGATGAAATTAAAAACTCAGTTAACTCTTAAAACAATCAGGGCTGTTTGTTTGCAGCATTTCTTAAAAGTCTGTTGGTAGTATTACAACTAAGAGTTAGTGAAAATAAATTTAAAAAAAGGAACATTGAAGGCAAAAATATATGGACCATGTACATGCTTTTATCAGAGTTACCAAACAGGATCACAATTTCTCAAGATTCTGTAAGTAAAATGAAATTTTCATTTTCCATGACATCTTTCACAAATATAGGAATTTGCGAGAGATTTTCACAAAGAATAAATTTTAATTTTATACTAAAAATTTAAGTGGTCATTTTTACAAATTTCATTATTATGTGAATGTAATCAAGTAGAGAAACGAACATCATAGGCATGGCTCCAACAATCCACTTGCCACAGGCAAGTTATCACAGACAAGTCTCTCTCTCTCTCTCTATGTTCACTGGGCATCTACAGATGCCATATGATCACTCTGATGCTCAGTGATATGACACACCAGGCCTGTTGTTTGCTTTTCTGGCAGCCTCAACTCTCTGAAGATCAGTCATTTCACACACACACACACACCATCCATCTCATTAATGGTCTACCCCTTCCTCGTTTTCCAGGAACTTGACCTTCTTCTATTACTGTTCTGGGAAGTCCTCCTTCCATCCTTTCAATGTGTCCAAAATATTTTAACTTTCTTCTGTCATTATCCTTAAGGAGTCTTAAAGTTCTAATGATCTTTTCTAACACCCATTCATTTGTGTGCCTTTCGGTATATGATATCCTTAACAGTCCTCTATAACATCACATCTCAAAAGCAGATATCCCTTCTTATCTGACTTCTTTAAGTTCCACGTCTCATATCCATAAGTCACTGTTGGAAAAACAACTGCATCCAAAATCCTTAACTTTGTTTCCATGGAGATAACTCTATCCTTCCATATTTTAGACAGGTCTCTGACTGTTGTTTAAGCCAATCCTAACCTTTTTCTGAACAGCGATTCTTCACATTAATAATGGATCCCAGGTACTCAAACTTGCTCAATTTTTTCTCCATTAAGGTACACTTGTTTGCCAAGCGCATCTCTGTTTGTATTTCCTTTGAGAACCATAATCTTTGTCTTGCTAGGATTGAGTCGAAGTCCTCTGTTATTACTGATCTTGTTAACTTTGTTAAGAATTAGTCGTAGTTCTTCCATGTCATTACAAAGGAGTACTGTATCATCAGCATACCTCAGATTACTGATCAATCTACTTCCTATCCTAATTCCTGAGCTCATCCAATGCTTCATGCATTATGTCCTCTGCATATACAGGGTGGTTCAAAATTCCACGTACAAACTTTGAGGAGAGGTAGAGAACATCAAAATCAAGCATATTCACATAGGAAAGCGTGACCGGAAACGCCACCGGAAGGTACTAACAGGGACACAAAGATACATAAATAACACAAGGCAGTAAGTAGCGTAAAAAACTTTATTAGGAGTAACTGAACAGTTCAATAGTAGTTGGATACATAATATGGTTTCACATAAGGTGCTCAAAGTTATGACCATTAGCAGTGATGCATGCTTGACACCGACGATGTGCTGATTGCCGTACATTTTCGAAAATACCTGGAGTTTCACGAATATTAGCAGCAGTGATGCCGATTCTTGCCACGAGGTCCATGTCAGAGGCAGCAGGCATTTCGTACACCATGGCTTTAAGGGTCTTCCACAGAAAGAAATCAATGCTCGATAAATCAGGTGAGCGTGGGGACATGCAACGGGTCCACCACGTCCAATTAATCTAGCCCCAAAGGACCTGTCCAAATACTGACACACAGAAATGCCAAAAGGGGGTGGAGCCCCGTTGTGTCGGAAACACATCTGCCAATGCACAGTCATTGGAACATTGTTCAGAACTTCTATCAGAAAGGTCCGATGCTTCTGGGAGTCCAGTCGGGGTGGTAACAGGTATGGGCCGACTAAACAGTCAGCGATGATACCTGCCCAATTATTAATGGTGAAGCGTTGTTGTTGTGCAGCATGTGATCGCACAGGTCATGGGTTTGCAAACCTTTGGTGATGTGGTACACATCTGTTTGGGAACCTTTCGCGATACATTTGTACAGAGGCTCATCCATTACTGTCAGCTAATCCGTATGTGGTGCATGTCTGCCATCTCAGCGTTCGCAAAACGACGCATGTCCTTCGTACGATGTCAAAAGCTTGAATGAGGAAGCTCCAATTGCTCACCCAGAGCACTGCACTGACAAACAGTGCCACCTATCCCTTTCAGGTGGCATTTCCGGTCATGCTATCCTATATGAATATGGTTGATTTTGATGTTCTCTACTTCCCCTCAAAGTATGTGAAATTTTGAACCACCCTGTATACTAAACAAGTGAGGAAAAAGTACACATCCTTGCCTAACTTCAACTTCCAAGTTGAAGCCAGTCAGTCAATCGAACACCTGTCCTTACTGTTGTTTCTTGCTCCCTATACAAGTTGGCTATCAACCTGATAGTGTGTTGAGGAAAACCCCTTCTTTTAATTACTCCCTACAGTTTCACATGCTCAACACAGTCAAAAGCTTTAGAGTAGTTTAAGAAACACATTACCAGAGGGAATCTGAATTCTTTATATTTTTCTATGATCTGTCTAAGGCAAAAGATCTGATCTCTGGTGCCCTTACCTTTCCTAAAACCTGCTTGTTCCTCGGACATCTCTGCCTCAACTTTAGTCTCATTCCTATTTAGCATGATCTTCAATAAAATTTTGCTTGCATGATTAGAACTATTAAACTAATAGTTCTATAGTTCTTGAATGTCATCATATCACCTTTCTTATGTAGTGGTAAGAAAACAGACTTCTTCCAGTCTCTAGGCCATGATTCTGTCTTCCATATCCTTGTAATCAATCTATGAAACACTCTTATCCCTCCGTTCCTGTGGCCTTAATTAACTCTGCTGGGATTTCATCTGCACCTGGGGCCTTATTGCTGTTAAGCTGCTTAACTGCTCTTTCAACTTCATGCCTCTAAGTGGAGGAGGTTCCAAATCAAAATTGTCCCGATTAGAGGGCTTAATATTTCTTTATCCACTCTGCTGTACACTTCCTCACAGTATTCTTTCCATCTGTTTTTGATTTCCAATTCTTCTGTTAGTAATCCTGCATTCCTGTCTTTGATGACATTCAATTTGGGCTTAAACTTGTGCTTTAAGTCACGAACTAAATAAAACATCCTTTTATAATTGTGTCTCCTCATTTGGAACTCTATCTCTTCACATTTTTTATTATAGAACTTTTCCTTGTCCTGCTTGATGGCTCTTCTGACTTCTCTATGTAATCTCTGATATTCTTCAGTCCCTGTGTCTCTTTGTTTTTCCAACTGCCTTCTTTTGATTAGTTCCCATGTTGAATCTGATATCCATGGGTCTCTTGGTCTTCTTATTGGGCCAAGATACTTCTTTGTGCTATCCTGTAGTGTCTTATCTTACTTTGGCTCTTACTAGCTAATGGTCTGTACCGCAATCTGCTCCAGGAAAAGTATGCACATCAGTGATGCTCGTCTTCTACCGCTGGAAAGCCAGGATGTAATCAATCTGGTGACTTGACCTATGAATGTTAGATATCCAAGTATAGGTCCGCCATGAATGTTTCTGGAAGCAGGTATTGGTAATCTGTTAGCATGGGCAAATTCCAACAGTCATTCACCCCGGGTGTTACGTTCACCCAGACCAAACATTCCACACTCCGGCCTGACTGACATATTCTTTCCCACTTTTGCATTTAAGTCCCCTAAGATGTAAAGTATGTATCTCCTTGGTAGGCAGTCCAAAACAGTCTGTAAGTTTTCATAGAATTCCTCACTCTCTTCTTCAGGCCTATCCATGTGGGGTGCATAAACTACCACAATTGATACATTGGTAGGCTGAGCCTTAAGTGAAATAGATTTTATCCTATCATTAACGGGGTTATAACCAAAAGGGCTTCTTGCCTGAGCTGTCTTCAGTATCACAGCTATCCCATAATGTTTGAGTCACCACCTGAGTAAATAACTAGCTTACCATCCTGTCTTTTGAAGTGACCTTCTCCATTCCATCTGGTCTCAGTAATTCCCAGGTTGTCAATTTTATACCTATCCATCTCTTTACAGACAATCTCAAATGTACCCATCTGTAGATCCTGAATATTACATGTTCCTATGTAAAATTCCCTTCTAAGATTAATCGTATACCTTCTGTATTGCTCATTTACAGTATCACTGACTTTTGATGGAGACTGTAATATACTTCTCAAACAGGACCCTCTGCCTAAGCCCGAAACGCAGTTCTTATTATTTTGCACGACAGCCGATGCAGCATGAGATGTGTTATAAGGCACAACCATATTATCATTTTGGAGTGAAGTCACTGTAAGAAGAAAGTGGTAGGGCTGCAGAGGCCCTTTCCACACAAGATGGGATGAAATAACAAAATAGGAAAGATTCACCCCTAGCCCTCGAATACTCTAATAGCATGGGGAGGCAAGAAAAAAGAAAGAAGTAAAGAAAAAAGGGGAGGGGACCAGTCTACAGATAATATAACAGATGTATATTATATGAAGTAAGGCATGGTCCAGCATCAGGTACCTTGGGTTTGCCATGCCCATACTCACTAAAGTGAACCCTTGAGCGCCAGAGACAAGTGGAGAGTGAATTTTCAGCCTCATTCTAATTCCAGAAAGTTGGAAATAAAGTTTCTGGATCTGAATCCTTTTACAACCAATTTCTTTTAAAGAATCACAAAAACACTTGCAATTTTACTGGCTCGTTTTCTCAAAAACGTTCATAACATAAACCAATCATCTTCACTTTCTTCCAACCTTTTATTGCCTTTAAGGTTCAGAACTTCATTTTTATTGCTATATGAAAGACTATGAAAAAGTGAATGTAGACTATTGTACATTTCTTGTGGCATACTGATGTCAAAAGAAATGGTACAAGCTAATGAAACAACTGAAAGATAAGAGATAAACAAAAAAACGTAAACACTTTAATTATTGAGCACATCAATCAAAATACAATCGAAAACCATGCATATTCCTGTGACAAAAGCAACAGAAAGTGCATATCATTGCTGATAATGAATCAGATTAAATCATTAAGGAAATATACTGAATTCAATGACCTTACACATATTCCATAGGAAGTCAAATTTTCATATGGCATTAAGTCCATAAAACAAAAAGCAATACATAGAAACAAGAAAGGTACTGCCAATTCTGTCATTTTTTCTACAAGAGATCCTACAGATTTTTTATTATTATTTTATCAAAGGGAATGATAATTCTGAATGGAACTGTTGCATTGGCCACACACACTAGGCATGAGCAAACTTTATAGACTTATTCACTTGTTTAATTCAAGCACATAATTTTGGTTCACTGAACTTCACATTAACCTGGTTCTACTATATATTCTTGTTACTAGAAATCATATAATGAATAATGATATAATAATATATCAATAATAATGAAGGACAGCTCATCAAGTAAAAGAGATATCCAAAGTACATTCTCGACTTTAAATTTACAAGTTCTTATTGAAGAAGTTCCAAACACATTTAAATATACTTTTTTTTTAAAAAAATCAAGAATACTATGCAATATAATTTTATTATTTCTTTATAGAAAATAAAGCTCAATTTAAAATTATCAAACACACTAGAATGCAAATCTAATGGAAAGAATGCAGAGCAGTTTGTTGGAAATGAAATATTTAGTGCTGACACAAATAATGGCATACTTTGTAGTGTAGTGTAGTGATCACTCCTTCAGAACAAGCAAATGCAAACGTTTGAAATAAGAGTAACCATAATATTTATTTGGATTGAATAAAACATTCAAAAATTTCTATCTTAAAGTAATCAAAATAATCTGAATATCTTAGGATCATTTTAATTTTTATCAAAACTTATGTAGATACATACCCATCATTCCATGGTCCTCTTAAATGCTCTCTTGTAATTTTCATAATTGCATAAAACCACTCCCAAAATGTAAAGTTCCTTTCTGGCAGTGGTTCTTTACAAAACTGTGACCAACTAAGTAACATATTTGTATAATCTTGAATTTGAGTATCTGTAAGATTATATATCAAAGGTCCTTTAGATTATGATAAAACAAGCAATAAAACTGGTTACAAATTATATAACTAAGAAAAATTATATTTTTCTGACACTACAAACTGTCTTTCTCAGTTTTCTGATAGTTTCAAGGAAAAATGGTATCTACACAAAAAAATACACACATCTGCTATATTTAATGATTTCATTAACAGGATTTTGCTGATCCCTCAAGCACAGTTTTTCTTCATCAGATTTTTAGGAAATAAATAATGAACTCATTTCTACAAAAAAATAGAACTTGTAGACAGAATGAATGGCATTAAAATTAATTGAATTATATTTTTCTATGAAAATTTAAGGTAGTCAAGACAAAGGAATGTACCAGAAAACAAACAAGCAAATATTTTAAACAAATCATCAATTAGAATGTCATGTTATCAGTAATATATAAATGATATTTTAATGAGAATCAAGAGTCAGAGAGAGAGAGAGTGTGTGTCAGACAAAAATTTCGAAATAACAATAACTTACAAATAATTGCTTCAATTTTTATTTGATGTAAATACTTTTTTATAAAAATGTTGTTGTTGTTATTATTGCAACCTCCACTGAGTCAGCAGACTCACTGTGGGAGGTGTTCATTCAACTGACAACATATTTATCTCACTGAATCTTAAAATACTTAACATCCCTACATTAATAATACACTCATGAGCAGATGAATTAGAGATACCTGCCTAGTAGCAGGTAGCACCCTCCTTTCATCTTGATGACAGCGGCAATGTGGCATGGCATGGACTCCACAAGGTACCGGAAGCATTGGGGAGCCAAACTGATCCATGACCACTGCACAGCCTCCCACAATGCACGGAGATTGGTCAGAGCAGGGTCCAGGGCACAGATCTCTCTCTCTCTCGACAGCATCCCAGATGTGTTCAATAGGATTGAGGTCAGGAGACCTCGGGGTCCAGCCAAGCATCCTCGTGTCCGTGGAGTGTTCATTCACCCACAATTCGGGGGCCAGTGGGGCGGGTGCATTGTCTTGCTGTATGTACAGTTCTCCTGCAGTGTGCTGAAGGTGCAGAAATGGGTGCACATCACCTGACAGCAGGTCCCTGTATTGTTCGCCAGTGAGGGACAATGGTAGATCTACCAGGAAACCCATTTCATCCCACATAAACAGTCCCCATATGAGGATACCACCACCACCGGCCTGAATTGTACCCTGCTGGCACGAGGGATCTATCGCTTCATGTGTTTTGCGAGGCACTCGTACCTTGCCATCGGCACGTACCTCGACTCATCAGTCCAAGCGACCTTTTTCCATGCGTCGAGGATCCAATGGTGGTGTTCCTGCACCCATGCAAATTGTTGTGCCTTGTGATGTGCGGTGAGCAGTTACCCTAGTTGGGGGTGGATTCTGTACCCTATAGTGAAGAGATGGTTCTGGATGGTATGGCTGCTCACATGTCGTTGTCCAGCATTGAATTGGCAAGTGATCTGCGGCACTGTGGCCCACCTATCTGCTGTTACCATCTGAGCTAGCCGACGGCGTCCCCCATCATCGCCACGTTGTACACCACGGCAGTTTTCCATGGTGGCTGTGGTTTTACCTGATTCCATGTACTCACAGTACACTCTTGACACACTGGCCCGTGAAAAGCCCAGTGCCTGCACGATTTCAGAGATGGAATGCCCCATACATCTGGCTCCAACTATCTGGCCGTGATCAAATTCGTTGCGATCTCGAGTCTTCCTCATTCTGTGCTAGACTATTACTCAGATGGTCAGTACAAGGTCTGATGACATCCCTGTCACGAGCCACGTGGCACTATTCAATTCACCGGGGTGACCACAGCACCATTTCACCAACATGGCAGGTATGTATCTCTAATTCAACTGTCATGAGTGTATATTCCAGTCCTGCATTCCATTCGTTGACAATTCACCATGTAAAAAATCTAATCCACAACCCATCTTCACCACACTTTTACACAACTTTCAGGGATGGCTTCTGATTCTTCTTCTCTCACCTATTCTTTATAATCTCTTTGCGATTAATCCAATAAAATCCCCTTACTAACTTAACTATATTACCTCTTTTCCTCCTATCTGCCGAACTCTGTAATCCGCATTCCTTCAACTTCTCTCCATAGCTAACATTCCAGAACACTGATATTGTTACTCATCTCTGGACCCACTCCAACATTTCTGATCCCAATGGAAACCTAGGGACCAAATCTCAACACAATAGTCCAAGGGTGGTCTGACCAGTGCTTTATACAGTGGTATAACCATCTCCTTATCCCTACATGTTACCATACTTCTTATCTAGGCAGTAATACAATATGCAGTCTTTGCATCATATGCAAAATGTGCTCTAGACTTCAGTCTACTGTCAAGCATTACTACCAGATCTTGAATTTCATCCACTTCATGCAGTATAATGTTATCAATATATCAGTAAGTCTTATATTTCTGCATTCCAAAATACAACACTTGCACTTCATCATCAACTTCCTGATATGTTCCCACAATTGGTGTTCCGGCTACTATGACAACACCATATGAACAAGTTTACGTTATGAATAATCTCCTATCAACAATTTTCCTCCAAATTAGTCCGTTACTTGTCAGCACTCCAATCTTGTCTTATAGCACATTTTGTTCTCTTAAGGCGCTAATGGCTGAATCAAGATTTTGGTTCAGGAAGGAAGACCAAAGGCCATCTAGACTTTGGTCTTCCTTTAGGTCTTTTTCCTGCCATCTTGGCATCAAACTATTTTGTTAACCTTTCCTCTCCCATTACTATCTAATGTGCTTAGTGATCATACTACCTGAGATACGAGAGTGGTCTGAAAAGTTCTCAGCCTAACAATGAAAAAACGAATTCATAATTTCAAAATTATTTTTATTTTTCAACATAATCTAACTTAAGGCTAATAATTTATTCCAGCGATGCTCCAGAGCATTATCCTGTTCCTGTAGTGGTTCACAGTAAGAACTGCAAATTACCCCTCTACAGCTGCAAGCACCTCTTGATTCAAAGAAAAACGCTGACCAGCAAGGAAGAGTTTTGGGAAGAGATAGAAGTCAGAGGGAGCTAAATACGGGGAATAGGGTGGATGTTCCAACAATTCATAGTGCAGATCCCTTAATTTTCCCATTACCAAAACAACTTTGTGGGCAGGTGCATTGTCTTGATGAAAGATGATTCTTTTCTTCTGCAAACCGTGTCTTTTCTCACAAATTTTTTCGTCTAGTCTGGTTAAAAGATTGGAATAATATTCTCCGGTTATTGTTTTACACTTTTCAAGATAATTAATAAACAAAATGCCTTTAGCATCCCAAAACACCGATGCCATGACCTTTCATGCTGATGGAACCGACTTTGCTTCTTTGGCACTGAACAACTGACTTCTGTCCAGTGTTTACTGCTGTTTGGATTCTGGTGTGTAATGGTTAATCCAAGTCTCATCCATAATAATAAATCGACACACAAAATCAGTTTTATTCTTGTTAAAACGCTTCAAGCACTGTTCAGAGATTTTTGTCCGAGTGCATTTTTGATCTACTGTGAGCAGGTGCAGCACCCATCTTGCGCAAACCTTTTTCATTTGCAATTCTTCATGCAAAATATATCCTACACGTTCTTTTGAAATGCCTATAGTCTCAGCAATTTCACGCACTTGGACTTGCTAGTCATCCAATACCATATCGTGCACTTGATCTCAATGATTTCTGGTGTTGTTGCACTTTTTCGACATCCTTCATGTGGATCATCTTCAAGGCCACATTTAAACACGACAGCCCATTTCTTAATTGTCAAAAACAAAGGAGAAGAGTGCCAATAAACTTTAATGAACTTTGAATAAATTTCTTTTGGCGTTAAATCTTCTTTCAAAAACTGTCCTCCTACCATCAGCACACTAAATAATTCACTCACTGCCACCTGCACCAACAACCACAATCTACTTCTTAACCACTTCTCGTGATATATACACTACAGATGTCAGCTTTCCTCTTGGTAATGCATAGTATAACATTATCATTCTCTTTTCCAGCAAAACACCCTTCATCCAAGTTTTGGTATTCAGATCCAGATACCTACTTCAAATGAGTAATTGAAATAATTCTTACTGGAATGGAATCTGCCATCCCTCATTCAGACCCAAAAGTTAAGTCCTCTATCCAAATCTTAGTTTTACAAATGTGCCAACGAAATTCAAGAGAAAACCTGCATATCACATTGTCTGCAGACCAAAATTCCAGCTTTCCAATCAGCCTACTAGACAGCATTCAACAAAGACCAACCAATGAGCAATCCAAATCTGACTTTGAGTCAAAAAAAAATAAAAAAATAAAAATAAAAAAAAATTAAAAAAATCAAAAAAAAAAAAAAATCAACTTCAATGCCACATAACCTTGCCTTATTTCAACTCTACTTCACCTACCCTAACCATCGGCAACACCCAGCACCATGATTTTTCTTAGGAAGTTGTTCTTATTTTTTTAAATAAAGATTGTCTCAAAGAGTTTATGCATTTCCATGCAAGACCGGATGTCTTTCTTTGGGTGACTTATGCCTCTTGACTCTCCTGGCATAATAAGCAAATTACACTCCTAACTTCCTTTGCATTGAAAGAAACAAATTTATAACCAGAAATTAAATGGAAAACAACTGGGTGTTTACCAAGTTCATTGTGACTGCCATCTCTTTGACTTTAGATAAACAGGATGTTTGTCTATGAGAAGAAACTACAGGAACACTATGCACTTCAAATTTGAATACTTTAAGTGAGAAATGTCTTTTGGAGAGGCTTATTCCTATTAGTTACAAGTAGTATTTTTTTTTGTTTGTTTTCTTTTAATCACATCTTGCAACTAATCATACCATATTACAGTAGTGTCTTTTTTTTTTTTTTTTTTAAAAAAGCCTTATAATCTCAAGGGAGTATACAAGCTCATCCAGAGAAAGCTTTTACAAACATCCATATCCCACAGTGGGATCAAATTTGTTGGTTGGAGAATAAGCATGGTAAGCACTCAATCAACCAGGCCAGCTGTATCATTTGAAATCCATTGCTGTTATTGTACTTCCTTAAATTTCAGTAGATAATCTGTTAAATTCAGATTGAAATATCTAATGTAATACATTTTTTTAACTTCTTGTGTCAATGTGTTTCAGTAGATGTGTTCTATTACAGTAATCCCTGCTTATCTGCAGGGAATACATTCCAAAATCCCAGTGAACGCCTGAAACTGCAGATAGTACCGAACCATATATACTATGTTTTTTCCTATATACACATATCCATTCCCTCAGCCATACGGCTGGTGAGGGTAGTTATATGCTACCATATTTGGGAGATGATTATGAGTAAGGTTGTTTCCCGTTGCCTTCCTTGTTGTAGTATATTTTATGACTGTAGCCATGTGTGTTCATGGGACTGCTTTGCCTGTTTTGAGAGATGAAAAAAACCCTCCACCACTGTATGAGACCGGTTAACTCACTTTTAGTTGAAAGAGACCAGATAAAGATGCCTCA
Organism: Typopeltis vanoorti; assembly: GCF_054136105.1. NCBI lineage: Eukaryota > Metazoa > Arthropoda > Arachnida > Uropygi > Thelyphonidae > Typopeltis > Typopeltis vanoorti. Next base: position 10,255,402 of record NC_143570.1, read on the forward strand.
CGTCACTGACAGAAATCAAACCAAGGTTTTTCTGACTAAAGGCTTTGTCTATACTGACTGAGCTATGGAGACTTCATACATGATGTCAGAAGTAGGATCATCGAGCCATGACGATGTCTATGGTTGGATGTCAGGAGCAGATGATGATGATGGTTGGAGATCCTCGATAGTTGAAGGGGTTTTTTTTTGCCGAAACTTTTGAAAAAACTGTAATTGGAAGCTTTGTCTCTTTCTTTTTAACTCATCAAAGTGTTGCTGCAGAGGTTGTAATCCTCCAGCGATCATAAGGGTGACTATGATGCTGCATTCCATCCAAGGATCATATTCCGTAATTTTGTCCTTTAATGTCTGTGCAATTCGAAACTTTTGGTAATGTTTACATTGCTGGTTCGGCTTCAGTTTCTTCTTCTTCATCTTCCTCTGTAGATGACTCAACAAGTTCTTCCAATTCCTCATGCCTTTAAATTGTCCTGCTGCATGAATGATTTTCCGAACTTCTCCACTAATCCTCAGGAAGCATTTAAAATCATTCACAACTTCACTCCATAAGTTCTTCCAGCAGGCATTTACAGTTTCTGGTTTTAATTTATTCTTTACAGCTTTGATGAATGTTATTGTATCAGCAATAGTGAATGATGTCAAGCACTGCATGATATGCAGATTAGGGTCCTTATCAATTACTGATCAAATGCGATCAAATACCAAGTGGTATCTCACTTGGAATTTTCCATTTAATATTTCTGAACTGGGGTTGACTGTGGGTAACTGAAACCATGGATAAGAGGGGAGACTACTGTATACTGTAAATGCCATTAATTATTAGATTAGAAATTAAAGAATATAAAAAATAAAAAAAGAAAATTTAAATTTGGTTCGATATGTAGGTAGTATTACATGCAGGAAATGAAAATCACCAAAAGTAATTATTTAAACTAATTATTTTCAACCCAACATGGATGAGAAATCAAAAATAATGGTTGAATATAATAAGCTTTTTTTTTTTCTTTTTGGTATCTCTCAGCTTCCAGTCATTAAATTTCTTTAATGACTAGAAGCCGAGAAGACGATTCCCATCAGTGACGTGAGGAATCTTTATCTGGTCTCTTTCAACTAAAAGTGAGTTAACCGGTCTCATACAGTGGTGGAGGGTTTTTCTCCCAGTAAATTGGGTTTTTCATCTCTCAAAACAGGCAAAGCAGTCCCGTGAACACACACAGCTACAGTCATAAAATATACTACGACAAGGAAGGCAACGGGAAACAACCTTGCTCATAATCATCTCCCAAGTATGGTAGCAATAACTACCCCCACCAGCTGTATGGCTGAGGTAAATTCGTTGCATCAAAAAAAAATAATAAAAATAAATAAATAAATAAAATAAAGATATATATATATATATATATATATATATATATATATATATATATATATGCAGATAATAATTCCACCGATGAATGAAATAAAAAGAAAAGAAATGGAACATTGCGTATACCAGATTAAAAAATGACATATAGATGATGTTTTCACTATTTACAAAAGATGATTTACAAATATTATGAAATACATATAACAATGCAGGAGAAAAGGTATATAAACTCAAAATAAAAGGAAAAATAATTGATTCCCAAATAAAATATTTGGGAATAAAACTAAGTAATTATAGCATTATATAAAATGAAATGCAAGAACAAATCATCGTGGGAGACCCAAACTAACTACTGTATTATATACACAAAAACCTACCATACCTTTCCTTAAACTTGTTCGCTGTCAGGGAACTCGCAACTAATTCTCACAATCCATTCCACTGGTTCACCACTCTCCACGCAAAAAATCTAGTCTGCACACCCTTACTAACCACACTCTTACACAACCTCCAAAGGAACTCAGGTGATCAAATCTGTACATAATAGTCAAGATACAGTCAAATCATATTTTATGAAGAAGGATAATAACTTCCTATCTTTACTAGTTATTGTGTTTTTCAACATCCAAGTAATCCTTTGAGCTATTTTAATAACCTTTGCAATATGTCCTCTGAACTTCAACTCTCTGTCCACCATTATCCCAGTCCCTAGCCTCATCCATTTCCTGCAATCTAATCATCAATATGATACACCGTATGTTTCACCTTTTCAACCCAAAGTGCATAACCATAGATTTTGCATTACATTATATTAACAATCATTATCCTTTGCCTACAATACCAATTTATTAAAATCAACCGTGAACAATATCTAGATCACCTTTATCAACTACTGTGCTCTCCAGCTTTGCATCATCAGCAAACAAATGAATATCCCTCTTAAATCTTTCCCTATATCATTGAGAGTAGTGGCTCTATTACAGAACCCTGAAGTACTCTGCTAGTCACCCTCATTCTCCTAGATTCCACTTCACCATTCCACACTGCCCTCTGATGTCTGTCTGTCAGACCCCCCCCCCCCCACACACACACACATGCTACTAGTTTCATATCCATTCCCATTTGTTCCAACTTTTGTAATAGTTTACCATGCAGTATTCTGTCAAATGCCTTTGCAAAGTCCAGCAGTATCATGGTGTAGCCATTTCCTTCATTTTATTATAAAATGTGAATAAGTTACTAAGACTGAATCTATCCTTTACAAAGTTGTGGTGACCACTATAGAGTATTGCATCCTTATCCACCCACTCTTGAATTTTACCTTTAACCATTTAACCACCACTCCTGATTTATTAAATGGCCTGCAGTTTGCTACTTGAAGCCAAATTTATGCAATGGAACTACCTTATCCTCTTTCCACTTCCCTGGAAACCTGCCAGAGCTTGACTTAGACTGAACAACTTCATTAGAGGCAATGCTAATTCTCTTGCACATTCACACAGTACAAGGGCTAACATGCCATCCAACCCACTACTGCATTCACACTATTTTTCAATATGCTGAACACCTCCTGTTCATTTTCCTCAATTTTGATAGACATCTCTGTCACATTAGAAACTGCATAATTTCCACCTAGATCATGTTGCCTTTGCAAGATCACTCAGCAACTCAACTATTTCTTTTCCCTCTGTCACCTTCCTACTATCAGAATTGTATAAAGTCATCCTACCAGTCATTTTTCCTCTGACTTGTTACATAGCAAAAAAATTTTGGATTTACTTTGGCCTGCTAATCTAATTTTCTCTCATAATCAGATTTGGCCTTTCTTACCAAACTAGGTACTCTTCTTGCTTACACTTTGTGCTGTTCATGAATATGCTGATCACCTTTTTTTTTAATATTTCCTCCAGTGTTTTCTTTCTTTCTTTCTTTTTTTTTTTGCAGTTCTTGCTTTATATCTCTACTCATCTACTGAATCCCAACTTGATCCTCCTGACCTTCAGTATCAATCTGACACTACTTCTCACAAACAATACCTGACCACTTCCCATGCACTACTGACATCTTTTTTCCTTGTAGCTTCTCAAACCATGGCACTGCTCCAAAATGTGATCTAGCTTATAGTTCAACATTAACCCTTTCTTGGCAGAGAATTCCACATGTTTAGCAACTTCCCAGAACAAGACTGAATGGTCACTTTCCCCAGTGTTGCAGAATATTTGAATACCTTTTCAGTTTTATATGGAAGATTATGAATATAAACAAACAAAATAGCAACCTATAAAGAAGCTGTCAGGCTAGTATACAGTGAATACAGCACAGAAAAAATCAAACTTTTTGAGTAAGTGAGGACCAAACAATATTAAACAAGATCGGCACATAAATCAGAGAAATTGTAAGATACAATCAATAAATGATTACATCTGACAGCAAAAATAAGAAGAATGTAAAAATTATATAGAAATAAAAGAAAACCACCAATGGAGGAAAAAAGACTGAGGAGAAGAAGGCAGTCCCAAGAAGGTTAAGTTAGCAGTTTTTCATTAAAGAAGATTGAGCAGTAGTATAATAATTAGATTTATCAGTGTGATGAACTCAGTGACTATTATTTTAGTATTGTAAAAGAAAGAAGCAGAGCATGACAAAAACAGGGTGGCTCCATGTACTAACATTTGTATCTCGAAAGAAAGAAACAGAAAAACTGGAATTACTGATGAAGCAATACATTTAAGTTTTATGCAGCTTGAGAAAGCATGCTGCAATGAGAACTGATGTGAAAGGACACAGATATACCCAGAACTTAGTAAATGATATCTACAACATAGATAATAAAAGTATCATAATTAATTTTAAAGAGGATAATTTGATGCCACAGTAATTCTGCGCTTGAAAACACTTTGAAGCAGGGAATTATGATTTGGATTTTACATTTCACTTGAACTGTATAATATTCTTATCTAAAAGAATAAAATAAGGAAATGGAACCCCATTTTGCAAGAAGAAGTAGGGATCCCAGTTGAGAATTCAGCCATCATCCTGGTATACGAATCTCACCCACAAAATGTAAATGTATTATACATTAGTACTGTGGGTTGGCCACATGTGTTAAATAATCCAGAAACTCTGCTAGAAAAAACAAACAAACAAACATGGGACTTTTCAAACCCTCAATAAGCAAGGTGACACTGGTTTTTTCACACTGGGCAATGAAATTCATCTGTCATATAAAGACATTCACAAGCATCTTGTGATTGAAAAAAGAAGAAACACTGCTTTACTCTCTTAGACATGAAATGACCTTGAGAGGGTGTAAAATAAATAGCACCGTATATAAAGAAAAAGTTATGATGGCATCAATTATAACAGTGCAATAAAGTATAAATGCAAAATTACAACAAATGTTTAATTTACACTTTAACTTCTTGGTTATAACCACATTAATGATAGGATACTTTCTACTAGACTTAAGGCTCAGCCTACCAATGTATCAATCATAGTAGTTTATGCACCCCACTTGGATATGCCTAAAGAAGAGAGAGAGGAATTCTATGAAAACATTCAGACTGTTTTGGACTGCCTACCAAGGAGATACATACTTTACATCTTAGGGGACTTAAATGCAAAAGTGGGAAAGAATATGAGAGTCAGGCCGGAGTGTGGAATGTTTGGTCTGGGTGAACGTAACACCCAGGGTGAAAGACTGTTGGAATTTGCCTGTGCTAACAGATTACCAATACCTGCTTCCAGAAACATCCACGACGGACCTACTTGGACATCTAACATTCATAGGTCAAGGCACCAGATTAATTGCATCCTGGCTCTCCAGCGGTAGAAGATGAGCATCTCTGATGTGCATGCTTTTCCGAGCAGATTGCAGTAAAGACCATCAACTAGTAAGAGCCAAAGTAAGACTAAGACTCCGAAAACATGCAGGGCAGGCACATCCCACTAGATCGGATGTTAGAGTAATTCCTAGTGGGTTCAAAGAAGAAACATCAACTCGGTTGGATGATTTTTTTGAGACCAATGAGAGCTCACCAGAAATGCATTGGGAAGGAGTCAAGGTGATAATACAGGATAGCACAAAGAAGTATCTCGGCCCAATAAGAAGACCAAGAGACCCATGGATATCAGATTCAACATGGGAACTAATCAAAAGAAGGCAGTTGGGAAAAAAAAAGAGACACAGGGACTGAAGAATATAAGAGATTACATAGAGAAGTCAGAAGAGCCATCAAGCAGGACAAGGAAAAGTTCTATAATAATAAATGTGAAAGAGATAGATTTCCAAATGAGGAGGCACAATTATAAAAGGATGTTTTATTTAGTTTGTGACTAAGCACAAGTTTAAGCCAAAATTGAACGTCATCAAGGACAGGGATGAAGAATTGGAAATAAAAAACAGATGGAAAGAATACTGTGAGGAAGTGTACAGTCCTCTCATCACGAAAATTTTGATTTGGAACCTCCTCCACTTAGGCATGAAGTTGAAAGAGCAGTTAAGCAGCTTAACAGCAAAAAGCCCCCAGTTGCAGATGAAATCCCAGCAAAGTTAATTAAAGCTACAGAGGATGGAGGGATAAGAGTGTTTCATAGTTTGATTACAAGGATATGGGAGACAGGATCATGGCCTGGAGACTGGAAGAAGTTGGTTTTCATACCACTACATAAGAAAGGTGATATGACGGCATGCAAGAACTATAGAACTATTAGTTTAATATCTCATGCAAGCAAAATTTTATTGAAAATCATGGTAAATAGGATTGAGACCAAAGTTGAGGCAGAGATGCCCGAGGAACAAGCAGGTTTTAAGAAAGGTAAGGGCACCAGAAATCAGATCATTTGCCTTAGACAGATCATAGAAAAATATAAAGAATTCAGACTCCCTCTGGTAATGTGTTTCTTAGACTATCCTAAAGCTTTTGACTGTGTTGAGCATGTGAAACTAAGGAAAGTCATGAAAATAATGGGTTTTTTCTCAACAAACTATGAGATTGATAGCCAACTGGTACAGGGAGCAAGAAGCCATGGTAAGAACAGGTGTTGAAATGACTGACTGGCTTCAAGTTAGAAAAGGAGTTAGGTAAGGATGTTCACTTTCTCCTCACTTGTTTAGTATATATGCGGAGGACATCATGCGTGAAGCACTGGATAAGCTCAACACATGAATTAGGGTAGGAGGTAGATTGATCAGTAATCTGAGGTATGCTGATGATACAGTACTCCTTTGTAATGACATGGAAGAACTAGGACTAATTCCTAACAAAGTTAACAAGATCAGTAATAACAGAGGACTTCAACTCAATCCTAGCAAGACAAAGATTATGGTTCTCAAAGGAAACACAAACAGAGAAGCTCTTGAGAAACAAGTGTACCTTAATGGAGAAAGAATTGAGCAAGTCAGCAAGTACCTGGGATCCATTATTAATGTGAAGAATTGCTGTTCAGAAGAACATCATAAAAAGGTTAGGAATGGCTAAAACAAGTCAGAGACCTGTCTAAAATATGCAAAAATAGATCTATCTGCATGGAAACAAAGTTAAGGATTTTGGATGCAGTTGTTTTTCCAACAGCGACTTATGGATGTGAGACTTGGAACCTAAAGAAGTCAGATAAGAAGGGATATCTGCTTTTGAGATGTGGTGTTACTGAGGGCTGTTGAGAATATCATATACTGAAAAGCATACAAATGAATGGGTGTTAGAAAAGATCATTAGAACTTTAAGGCTCCTTAAGGATGACAGAAAAAAGTTAAAATATCTTGGACACATTGAAAGGATGGAAGGGGGACTTCTCAGAACAGTAATAGAAGGTAAAGTTTATGGAAAAAGAGGAAGGGGTAGACCATCAATGAGATGGATGGAGTGACTGATCTTCAGAGAGGTGATCCTCCAGAAAAGCAAACAACAGGACTACATGGCGAGGCCTGGTGTATCACATCAAGCATCGGAATGACCATACAGCATCTGTGGATGCCCAGTGAACATATAGATAGATTTAATTCACATATACTGGTCAAACTAATACATCATTGAAGAACATTTAATTTCTAAGCTGATAGAACTTCTCTCAGGTTTGCAGATGTTCAGTTTGAATCAACGTGAAAATATAACTATTTTGGTAAGCACTTGACGAGCATTGTATTTTGCACATTTTCATAGTCTCTCGACTTTTATCTAATGTTTTTATCATTCTGAACTCAGATTTTGCATATTTTACTTCCTATGACTTAAAACACCTAATACATACAAATGCAATGTAAATTCGCTGCATGCATGCAACATATGCAATGATTCAGTCTGCATTTGGATGAGCATTTGTGGGAAGCAGACTAATGATTTCTGAAGCATCTGGTGTAGTAATCATATAATAATTTCACAGGAAGGTCAACAAAAATCAATAAAAATAAAGATAATTTTAAAAAAATCAAAAAAAAAAAAAATCAATGAAAAGTATTTACTTACTTCGAAATGCTTTCCCAGCCAGGAAGTGAAGATTATCATCTGATAGTTCTCTGCCAGTGGCTGCTTTAAACTTCGTACTCAGCACCTCTGCCATTTCGATCCACTTCACCTTCTCCGGGACTTGGAATGGAACTCGGCCCTGATGAGAGGAGGAGCCAGGCAAGCTATACACCTATGGATGGAGTCATGTGTAGGGGGATGGGTTAGTGCTAGGGGAGGTGTTAGTTGTGTTTAGCAAGGGGCACAGTAAAGACAACAGCAGTTTGTTTGCTGAGGAAGAATCCAAAAAGGATAGTCTGCAAAACTTCCATAAAAGTCAGCAAGAATTTGCTGTAAGAATGCTGTTGCTGCAAATGTCATGAATGGTAAAGTTGTTTTCTATTCTACAGGTCATGTTAACTGATACTATTCAAAGCATATCTCTCCCTCAAGGATGAGAACACATCAGAGATATTTAATATAGAAATTCAGAAAGGATTTGAACTACAGTTCATATAATAATACTAAAATTACTTGAGAAAAACTGTAGAAAAATGCTTAAAAAAAGAACTCCAGAAACCAGGATTTTTTTTTTAAATCACAAAAATAAACGATACTAGAAGACCTTGCATATAAAGATCATAAAATCTTCATTTATTCTTTGAGAATAATGGATTGAGGTCTTGAACTATGTGATTCCCTATCATAAAAATGCAAATATGATGCACTATACAACATTAAAATAATCTTATTTAAAGATGATACTCCTGTTGTTTCTGCACTGTTTCCACAACTGATAATTTTTGGTATATGTAATAGCAGATACATTAATAATTTTGACTAAACAGTGAATCTTATTTCTCATGTTATAATATCACAATCATATGAATATGATTCATGAGATGCAGCTATATATATATATAAAATAAAGATAAATAAAATAAAAATAATAAAATAAAGTTCTGCAAGTGTGAACGGATTTTAGATTTAGATCATTGTCATGGTTCACAGTCAAGTGACATTTCTGTACTGACTAATGATAGCAGGTAGGACCTACAAGTAGTATATTATATTAGATATCAAACAGCAAAAATAAACTGAGAAGTGTTATCTGGATTTCTTTTTTTTTTAACATTTAAACAACCCTGTGTGTGCGCAGAATGAAAAATTTATGCAATATACACATCTCTGTTTTGCATCATTCTTGAGAGAGAGAAAGAAGCAGAATTACATAGTAAAATATAATGTGAGACAATTTATATAAAATTTTATTTGCTATGATTTAGAAGATCATTAGACAATATAAAAACAACTGTTCAACTGTGAAATTTCATTGCTGATGATCTTATCTGTCATTTTTTATGTTAGTAGTTTCTTAAGGGAATAACAGGGAAATGAACTAGAAGTTCACAAAAGCACAGTATAGCAAGCAAATTCAAACTAAAATAAATGAAATAGCAACTGTATGTTTGAACAAGGCTCCTAGCACATAGAAACAAGAAAATATTTTTTTTATGCTATCATTTAAAAAAAATTAATCATTATAACCTGGAAAGTATACACTGGTCATTATCATTTTGTGATATATGCTGTCAAGGGATATACAAGGTATATACTAGTCCAACATAATTAAGATTACACTACTACAGTTAACTCTCACCATAGCAAACACAGTTATAGTGAACGTAGTATAACAAATGATTACCACCAGCAAGTCTGGTGAAATCAAACTGCATCAAGCTACTTTAAAGAAAATCAACAGAGCCAACTTCCCATTATAATAAACTCTGCCATGGGTCCTTAGGAGTTTGCTATAGCAAGAGTTGACTATTCATCACGGTTACTGGTCTATCCCAAAGTCATGAGAATCTGAACTCTGTCAATAGACTAGTAATCATGAAAACTCGCTGTAGATCTGTTTCTAGATTTTAATACTATGACACGGTAATTTACAGAATACACTTTCATTTCTGAAGTGATGTTTGTTTGGATATATATATTTTACTGCATAAAAGGTGCCAAGCACATAGTAAGCTTGACACTTTTTCTGCCCTGATTCATAAATATGTACAGTGGTCCCTTCTTATCCACAGGGGAAATGTTCATCCCACATACAAGATACCTGAAATCGTGGGTAGTACCAAATCCTATATATATATATATATATACACACACATACAATGTTTTTTTCCTACACATACATACAAACCTATGATAAAGTTTAATTTATAAATTAGGCATAGTAAGAGATTAACGAAAAAACTACAGCAATAAAATAGAACAATAGTGCCATAAAAGTTATATGAATGTGCCCCCCCCCCACATGCACAAAAAATATATCTTATTGTATTGTACTCACCCCTCTTCTTCTTTTGATGATGTGAGATGATACAATGCCTACATGACAAGATGAATGATGTAGCGTTAAGATACTATTGACCTTCTAACAATATGTCAGGAGGAGGATCACTGAGACATGATGATGTTGATGGTTGGAGATCTTCAACAGTTGAAGGTTTTTTGCCAAAACCTTTTGGAAGAACATTGTAATTGGGAGTTATCTCTTTCTATTTAACTCAAAGTGTTGCTGCAGAGGTAATCCTTCAGTGATCATATGGGTAACTTTAATGCTGCATTCCATCTGAGGATCATATTCCATAATTTTGTCCTTTAATGTATGTGCAATTCGAAACACTTTGGCAAATTTCAGTAATGTCCACTTTGCTAGTTCTGCTCCACTTTCTTCTTTTTCATCTTCCTCTGTAAATAACTCAACAAGTTCTTCCAATTCCTCATTTGTTAACACTTCTTGATGGCCTTCAATATTTTTTTTCCCTTCCACTTCTTCATCAAGCATGTCGGCAAATCCTTCTCTGCCAATCTGTCTTGCTGCGTGAAGGATTTTCCCAACTTCTCCATCGATCCCCAGGGAGCATTTAAAATCATTCACAACTTCATTCCATAAGTTCTTCCAGCAGGCATTTACTGTTTCTGGTTTTAATTCATCCATTACAGCTTTGATCAATGTTAGTCAGCAATAGTGAATGATTTCATGCACCGCATCATCTCTAGATTAAGATCTGCATCAACTGTTGATCAAATGCGATTAAATACAAGGCAGGTGTATGTGGCCTTGAGAAACCAAATGATGCCTTGGTCAAGGGACTGAAGCAATGAGGTTGTATTTGAAGCTAAAAATACAACCTCAACATTTTCATTCTCAGAGCAAACAGATTCAGGATGGCCAGGTACATTGTCAATTATTAATAGGACTTTATAAATTCTAACCCTTCTTCTTCCAAGTATTTTTTTCACTTCTGGGATGAGGCATTGGTGGAACCATTCCTTAAACAACAAATGGCTGTCATCCCCACTTTCTGATTATGTTGCCAGAACACAGGCTGATGTTTTTGTTTTTGAGAGCGTGTGGATTCTTTGCTCTGTACACTATGCCTGGTTTTATCATATGTCCTGCAGCATAGCCACATAGCACCAGAGTTAATCTGTCCTTCCATGTTTAATGCCCTGGTGCCTCCTTTGCACTTTTATGAATGTAAGTTCTATTGGGCATCTTCTTCCAGAAGAGCACAGTTTTATCACAATTGAAGACTTATTTTGGATGGTATCATCACTCTTTAATCAACTTCTTCAACTCCTCTGCCAGAAATATGGCAGCAGCTTCTTCACTACAGATGCAGTCTCTCCAGTAATTTTTATATTTTCCAGGCTCCAAACCTATTCCTGAATCTGTGTAATCATCCCTTACTTCCAGTAAATGGCTTGGTGTCATTTGTTTCAGGGGTTCCCTTGCTGAAGTCTTTTATAAGCTCAAAGCTTTCTGGCACAATATGTTGCTGTCAAACGGAACATGTTTTCTGTTCATGTCTTCCACCCATAAATTTAATGCCTTTTCCCATAAGTACTGCAGTACTTATCACACACTGTGGTCAAAACATTTGCAGCTTCTTGAGCTGTGATAGCAAAACTAGCACAAATTTCTTTTTCCTTCTTCTTCACAATTTCAAGGATAGAAGATTTGTTCTTACCATAGATCTTAGCAACCTCAGCATACAATTTTTTTTTTCTTTTCTTATTAATTCAAAAGCTTTCACCTTTTCAATTAAAGGAAGCACCTTGTGACTTCTCTTTGGCATAACCGAATTGCCAGCAAACTTACACTTTGGGGATATTAAGAAGTAAAATACTGTAAGGGTTAATTGAACAGAAGCACTGCGATACTAACAATCAATCTGATAACCAAGACAGCTACTAAATGACTAATGGGTGGGTAGCATTAACAGGGTGGATATGCTAGATAAAGGGATGATTCGCGTCACAGGTGGGATGGCACAAGATTTCATCAAGCTATCACAGAATGGTGCACACTTTAAAACACACGTTTATTTCTGGAATTTTCCATTTAATATTTCCGGGCCGGGGTTGACTGCAGGTAATTGAAACTGCAGTGTGTGTGTGGGGGGGGGGGGGGGGGGGGGTACTGTAATTTTGGGTGTTTATTTTCAATTTTAGGAGATAAGGTAAAAGATACCAGTTTACCTACTGGTTTATATTTGGAATTTACTGAAGCTTTTCAAAAACAAAGTCCTTTCACTTGTTGCACTTTGGTAAGTTTTTTTTTTTCTTTTTTAAGAAATGAAGAGATAATCAAGAAAATTAGATAATATAAGTCAATATGGAAAAAGTGGATTAGCATATCATGATGTGCCTGATATGCACATCATGATTTTCCCTTCTGTTTTATACAGTAAAACAGAGGGGAAAACCACTACCTTAAAAATAACCCCGCTTCAGAAGAGAAATGCCATTCTGAAATCAGGATATGCTACTTTAATCAATTAATTTAAACGAATCTGGCTACAAAAAAATTGCAAAAGATTTGGTATGCTGCTGTCTCCACAAACAAAAATGGATCACCCATTTGAACTCAAAAAGCTAAACAGGACATTAGGACACAACCCTGAGATTTCAATCCTGAAAGCACTTCTAACAGAAGGCAAAATACTGCTAATAAAATATTTGCTTTTTTTTTTAAAAAAAAAAAAAAAAAATCTGATGTGAAAACCCAATAAACTCTCACAGATAAGTATAACCACCAAAAACTCTAAATATTGTCTTTTAATTACTGTCATTGTCTATTTGCAAAGACAATCACAGGCAATCTCAAAAATACCTTTTTTTTTGGATACAGAGCAAGCTGTTTTCTGTGGGAAGGAGAGTAAGCTGGCAAACTCCATAGCAATGATCATGCAATTTCAACATGCCCTAGTTATATCTGTTGATCAAGTGTTTAATTTTCTGCTTTTATAAAAGGTATTGCAAAAGAATAACAGAGAGCCTTTCAAGTTGTATTTGCTGCAGTCACAGTACAAAGCCCCCCCCCCCCCCCCCATCTTATTCTATGCAAGGTATTTAAGGCATGGTCAGCTAGACCTGGCTGATCATAGTTGTGGTGGATGTTGGCAGATCACTGAATTTATCTATAATATACATGTTACAAGAACCTGGAACATTATCTTCAATTTTGTCATCCACGCCAATTACTTCACTTGGAAGGACACCATATATAAACAGATAGGGATACACACATGGGCTCTCTCTCTTTTCCTTCAATTTTTATATGGAGCATTTTGAAAAAAACATGCCCCTGATACTGCATTCTCAAATCTTCTATCTGGCTAGGATACACTGATGATGTGTTCTCCATTTGGCCACATGGATCAGACACACTATACTTCTCCACTTCAACAGCCAGCATCCTAGAATCCATATACTTTACTACTAGATACTTTAATCACACATCTTCTCAATGGCTTTTTTTCGGATTACAGAAAACTACCCATATGGGAAGACACATTTCTAACCTATCAGTCCCCCCCCCCCCCAAAAAAAATATGGTATCATAAAAATCCTTGTTAACAGAACTTTCAACCTCAGTTCCAACCAGGTTTTCCTAACAGCTGAATTCTCCTTTATTCATTGTACCATCCTGTTCAATGGTTACAATGCCAAAATATAAAGCTGTTCCTCCTGTCATCTCACATTCTTCTCAACATACAGATTATAGTAATGCTATTACTATTCCCTATATATGGGTCACCGAACAAAAAATTTGGTGAGGGTGTTGTGTCAAGTGGTATTTCTGCAAGAAAGGGCTCAAAACCTCCACCAAAGTTTATCAAGACACTATGCTGGAACCTGTGAACAACACCATGTTTTACATAGGTAGTGGACGTTCCAGTGGTTGGAGATGAATGTGCCTGACCACAACATATTACCATCTGATTGGCCATCTAGAAGTCTGGATCTGAATCCATTGGACTTCAAACTGTGGTCTGAGCTTGAGAGTAGCCTGCAAGATATGACCCCCCAGAATCACCAGACTGAGGGTGGATTTGGAGTGAGCAGTAGCAGTGTTTCTGATGGATGTTGTGTGTTGCCATCGATATGTGGCCTCAACAAACTTTGGGTGTGCGTGAAGGCAAAAGGGGTACATTTCAAACACTGAGTGCTGCTACATGCATGTTATGCATGTGGGTTGTATATGCTGAAGCTGTAAATGATTTACTAATAGATTAAAGGTTTAAATGCTGTTTAAGTTGTAACAGTCTTTATGGCTTGACTAGGTACATTGCTTGGAAAGAAATCAATGGACACCATAGCATGAGGAACAGTCATAGCACCCACCTAAATAAGATGTGGGACCTGTTTTGATGCAATGACTGCAGCAATACTATGAGGTATACTTTCCACAGGTGTATGACAGCAATTAATTGGAATTTTGGACGATTCTTCTTATAGACATGTAATAAGGTTCTGGACTGTTGTAGGGCATCACCACTGGTCAGTTCCTGAGAAATACCCCAATGTACGACACGTTGCATTGTCAAGAATGCTCAGTTACCTCTCGGAATTCAATGTTCATGGCACCACAAACAAAGGTCCGAGACTCACCATGCTCACCGGGCATCCATCACATCACATTCACCCTTCTGCTCGGTAGAGATTGTAATATGATTCATCAATCCATTGCACAGCTTTTCAAGCTTCCACATTCCACTGAAGAGAACGTTGCATTTTAGTTCTGGTAATGTGGCCGTCTTGGTTGGCCGAGTGGTTAGCATATCTGCTCTCCGGCCAAAAGGCTGCGGGTTCGAATTCCGCATTGGGCATGGATGTCTGTGATTTTCTGTGAAAATACTAATGGTCAGCGGTAGATGGCATTGGTGTAGATGGAGGTAGCTGCAGTTGGTGGAGTGGTAGAGACGGAGAGTTGTAGAGTATGTGCCTTCCCTCAATGAGTCTTTGGACTCCCTGGAGGTGTTACGTAATAATAATAATAATAATGTGGAGTCCTATCATGAACACCCATATTGTGAGCATTGGTTCTGAATGTTTTAATGCAGTTTTGTGTTCCAGTCAATGCATGGAACTCTGCATTCAACGTGTCCACCAACAAATGGCAATTTTTACATATTATCCTTCGCAGCACCCTATGGTCACGTTGGGTGAATGTGGTGGATCGTACACTGCAGATAGCACTTGCAGTTGACTCCCTGCACTTCCATCTCAGTATGGTATTGCTGAGTATTGACCTGGGATGGCCCAACTTGTCAACAGTTTGCTGAGCAGATAGGCCTGCTATATGGCATCCTATCACAATGCCTCTTTCAAATTCCATCAGTCTTTTCTCGCAGCTGTTTCACCCGGACATAGTTGCACTGACTTGGGAAGATCATATGCCTCCAATTTATACCTGCTACAAACACGTGACTCATTATACATCACGATACACCTTGCCTTTGAGAGTGTCTGTTGACTTCTTTCCAAGCACTAATCTTAATATTTTCAGTGTTGATATAAGGATTTAATCACTTTTATAAAAAATTATTAAATCCTAATATCCACATTGATAATCTATCCATTCTGATTATTATGAATAACTGGAATGGATAAATCATAAACAACATATTAGGCAATGAAAATCATTGCTGATATATGACTACAATCCTGTTTTTCATATTTCCTTCATTTTTCATCAAATCTTTCATTTTTAAGGCGATATTATATTCTTTGGTTAGATCTTTTATTAATTTGCAAACAGTTTTAGTATCATGCTATTTATCTGCTTTCTCACATTGTTTTACTTTTAACCATGGTTCCTTTGACACTTTGCACATTCCATCAAACAACTTTTGTTTTGTCACATAGAATTTTTAATGTTGATCTTAAAAATAACAGCCAATTTTTATCACCCTCCAAGTTTTATTTTTTAGCCTTTTATAGTGTTGTCTGCTTTCTTCGGAACGATTCTGATTTAATGTGTTTTTAGCCTCTCTTTTTTTCTTCTAGGAGTTTTAAGATTTCAGGGGTGATCCAATTGTTATGCGGTTTAATGGCAGTGCCTAGAATCTTGATGGCTGTGTTTTTGACTATTGTTCTTCCCTGGTTCCATGCAGTTTCTATGTTAGCAAAGGGTATGTTTCCAGTTCTGTTTCTATGGTATTCTCATATAATTTATTTATATGTTTTGAAGCAGCACTACTTGGCAAAATTTCTTTGCTTAAAGTCTGAACTATTTGTGTAGACTAATTATTCATTTATAATGCTAATAATCACATTCGTATCATAGATCCAGACACAAAAAGTTGTTTATTAAGTCATTAAATTAGTATTTTTATATTTTAATTCTGATTCAATGAAACTTGGAAGGTGATAAAAATTGGTAGTTATTTTTAAGATCAACATTAAAAATACTATGTGACAAAACAAAAGTTCTTTGGAGCCACTGCAATATGCTATTATCAAAATAATGGTTATGCACACTATGATATCAGCTGTTTCACTAAAAGCAGATGGCTGTATGTTAACTGCATGGCACCTGAACTATTGCAAGACCATATATGTAAGTTAGAAAGGCAGAAATAGAAAAACACATAATTACTGTAAAGGATTAAATAATTAGTTGAACATTAATTAACAAACAGATATTTCACTCTGTGTGTGATACAAGAGTATTGACAGAAGACCAGAAAATGTAAATATCAATAATAATACTGAAAGTGCAGTAGGGAAAGTTCAGGAGAATAAGAAGACCTGAATAAAGAAACAGTATGCTTGTATATAGTCCTTCACAGGACAAATTGTGAGATTGAAAGGCTGCAGAAACAGTAAGAGATTAGTTGAACTAAGAACAGAAAAAAGCAAGAAGTCTGAAGCTAAAAAAGAAAATTCCAAGAATAAACAAAAGAGTGTAAACAGATAATTTTTATGGCAATTTTATGATAAGGGGAGTACTTCACAAAAGCACTACAAAATCTTGTTTCCCAGGTGCAAAAATTAATAATATTAGTAATGCTGTCAGAAAGCAGAAAGGGAAGATGAAAGAATTGTTTTTGCTGGAACCAATAACCTGAAAGGTGAGAAGCATTGTATGAGAGAGGATATGAAAGATTTATTGGTAGAAGTGAAAAAGAAGAGTGAGGGAGTGAGGTTTGTAAGTCTGCTGCCACACTATGATAGATGCAAACTGAGAAGGAGAGCAATGATAGATAATGAATCATTATGCAGGTTGTGCAGAAGGAATGATGTACAGTTTGTGGACCTATGGCCTGAGTTTCATGGAAGAAAAGATTTGTAAAATGCTGATGGACTGCACTTAAATAGATTCGAAATTGGTGCATAGAGAGAGCTTTGTTCACTGAGCATGTGGAAGCACAAAGTAAGGAAAAGTAAAGAAACTAGGTCAGATGCAGGTGTGTGTGTGAAGGCACTCATGAAGCAAATGAATGTGTGCTGAGGTCTTGTTGCATGGGTTTCTTGGGGATGAGGAAGTAGAATATAGAATTGAGTCTCTCAGGCAACAATATCGAATGGGGTACTAGAAGTCATTGGGAGCCTAAGGGGATGCTACAGTTTCTATATACTAATGCCAGAGGAATAAAGAATAAGAGGGAGGAGATTTTTGGCACTGGTTAGTGAAACCTCATTAAAAGTTAGGGCATTAGTGAGACTTGGCCAACAGCAGATGACATAGTTACAGCGATAAAATGTGATGGATTTAGTCTTTTCAGGGAGGATAGAAGAGTGTATGGGACAAGGGATAGGGAACTGCTGATGATAGCAGAAGAACTGCAGCCAACAAGAGTAGAAGTCAATCAAACAGATGGTAGTTCTTTAGAGTCAATCTGGTGTGGGATTGAGGCCAACAGGACCAAAATATGAAATTGATTACTGCTATAGGCCAGGGATGATGTGGAAAACAAACATCAGCAGATTAGTATAATAAGTGCAAGTCGAGTAATTATTATGGGAGACTTCAAACTTTGGAGACAAAGACTGAAAGGAGGAAAGATCACATGGCAGAAAGGAAATGGAATTTATACATTTACTGAGAGATAATTGCTTGAAGCAGAATATGATGGAGGATACTCAAGAAACAAAAGGGTTGGATCTTGTTATATGATAAGATGACCTGTTTATAACTAAGGTGGCTGGATATATTGCCTCCAATTAGGGAAAGTGATTATGTGGTCTTGACTTGGGAGGTGGCAAAACATATGGAAATTCCAGTAAAGAAGGGGGTATGTGGGGAACTACAAGAAAGATGATTATGAATCACTTAGGAAGCAGCTTGAAGCAGTACCACAACATAAAAATCTGCAAGGGTGGAGGAGGCAACATCACACTGTATACCCAAGGTCAGGAGGGTAAATTGGGTAAAAGTTAGATGGATGAGTAGTATCATTAAGAATGAGCTGCAAAAAAAAGAAAATGTTGTGGAGGGTATGTAGAGAGAAAGATGACCAGCTAACTCATGAACAGTACAAGGATCAGGAAAGAAAGGTGACTAGCATGGTAAGGAAGGCAAAATGAGAAGAAATTAGCTGAGCAGGCTATATCTTATCACACTGAGGGTACTGTACCCTAGAAAATAAATGAAGCCAGGGATTTTAGGGGTAGCAGTAGAAAGAGTTGAAGTTTAGATGGCACATTTCTAAAGTAGCCAGATTAGCTCACATGATTATTTTGGTTACTGAAGAATACACTAACAAACAGATATAAGGGAGTTATCATTCCCTTTATAAAGTCTTGATATGAGTATATCTGGATTACTGTGCTGAGGTCTGGTCACCTGAGTTTCTTGGCTGAAATAAGAAAGTGGTTGAGAGGATCCAGAGGCAAATAACCAAGATGGTAAGTGGTATATGTGACACATTCCTATGAAGATAGATTATGGATGTATGGATTGAGACATTGGTTGATAGGCGAAAAAGAGAGGATATGATAGAAACATTAAAGTTACTTAAAGGATTTTATAGGATTGATGCAGGTAAAATGTTTCAGCACTTAGCTAGAGAGGTCAGAATAAGAGGTTGTCTCTAGAAGTTGAGTAAGAGTGTGGTTAGCATGAGGACTAGATTTTTTGCTTGGAGAGTGGTGAATGAATAGAATGAGTTGTCTGAGTCAGTTGCAAGTCCTTTGTCTGTTAATGGTTTCAAGGAGAAGTCTGAACGATACTGGGTTGATAGTTTGTGCCTCCCACGATGAAACCTGCACTCATAGATGCCTGCACAATAATAATATCAGGTAACCAAAAAAGTATGTGCAGTTTTCTGTAGAGTTTGCTGCAATAACTTCTTTTATTTTGTAGCAGTTTGCAGAGTGTAAATTTTATGTGCATCATAAGGCACAGATATGTGTCAGTCAATTGGTGTGCTCTAATTTGGTGTGTACTCTTTTTCTGTGACTCTGAACCCTTTTAAAATGTCATTTTGAACTTGGTGTAATTCAAGCTTGTTTGCTTTACGAATTTAAACTCGGTTCGAAGATTTCAGAAGCATCCCATAAGAAATGTGTGGCATTTGGAAAAGATGCGGTAGGTAGGTAGCAGAACATATTGTGCAGAAATCGTTTAAAAAATGTTTCTGGTGATGAATCACTTGAAGATGCCCCATGTTTGGGAAGATCCTCCATTATTGATAATGAAGAATTATATTAAACTGTTGAAAATAGTTCAAGATTAACATGTCAAGAACTTTCACAAATGTTTAATGTGAGTGGTGAAACAATTCGTTTACACTTTCATCAACTTGGAAAATCATGGAAGCTAAGCAAATGGGTCCCACATGCATTATCAGATGGCAATAAACTTCAAAGGCCATCAATTTGCCTTCACTTCTTTCATGTCATAAAAAAGAGTCATTTTTGGATTACTTGTTCACTTGTGATGAAAAATGAATCTTGTATTCTAACAGGAAGTGAACTTATCATTGGTTGTCACCAAACGATCCAGTACCTAACACTTCAAATGCACAGCTTCATCCCCAGAAGACTATGCTTTGTGTATGGTGGACTGGAGGCGGTATTATCCACTATGAGTTTCTCACTGCAGGCCAAACAATTATTGTCAAGATCTACTCGCTGCAACTCAAGCACGTGCAGGATGTGTTACTTCAGAAACAGCCAGGACTAGTTAATCAAAATGGAGTACTTACAGGACAATGAAAAGGCTCATACTGCAAAACTTACCTGCAAGAAGATTTGTGCTTTAGGATGGGAGATACTCCCTCATCCTCCATATTCTCCTGACATTTCTCCAAGCGATTATCGTTTTTTTTTTTTTGGTACTAGATGATCACTTGTAAAATGGATAGTTCCGCAATAAAACAGAGATTGAAGTGGAGGATGCTAGATTTATTACTTCTAAGGCAAAACCTTCTATAAAAGTGGAATTTACAAACTTATATCTCATTGGGAAAGAATTTTAGATTGTGAAGGTACTTAATTTTAATAAATAAAACATTTTATGAAAATTTCTGCAGTTGTTTAATTTTTATTATGAAAAACCACACAAGTTTTTGGTTACCTGATGATAATAACATCACAAAACATCTGCACTGTGTAAAGGAAAAACACCAGGAAACATAAATGCAACAGATAACAAGTGCTGTAATTATTATTATGAATGCACTGTCAGGAAATCCAATGACTCAGAAGAAGGGTCACTCACTTACTCATAACTTGTGATATAATAATAATAATAATAATATACTCCTCTGGGGAATCCAAGGACTTACAGGGAGGGCCATTTAATTATAATACTTAAATTTTTTTATTATTACTTAAATATTACTTAAATTATAATACTGTCATGCCTCTCCTTGAAAACACTTGCACCATCTAATAGCAAGCTATTCCACACACTTAGCCAGTTTGTGGAATTAGCCATGAGTTCTGCACACACCAGCCAAAAACTGCCAAGTCTCACTTGTATATAACACTCTTAAGTTTCTCATTACTAACTTATATGTTTTTGTATTGTATCTTCTCCTCCATTTACTCCTCAAACTTTGAAGTCCACATTCTTTTAATCTTTTCTCATATGAGCAGTTCCACAGGCCAGTTACCATCTTGATCACCTGCCTCTAACTCTCCTCAACCATCTTCTCAGAACCAAGGTGACCATATCTAAGTATAGTAATCCAAATGCAGTCTTATCAGAGACTCGTAAACTGAGAGTATTTCTTTTTTCTTACAAGTGCTTTCTTGAATAGCGCAGTTATCTGACAGAATGACTTGATAACAATAACAATTTTGCTAAGCACTCTCCTAACCTTAAAAAGGATGGCTGCATTAAGTGCCAAAAATTTAGAAAATAGTCATGTTAAGATCAACTTCAACACAACAACTGTGATAACGTCTTTTATACAATTTAGAGTGTC
Source organism: Typopeltis vanoorti (assembly GCF_054136105.1). Classification (NCBI taxonomy): domain Eukaryota; kingdom Metazoa; phylum Arthropoda; class Arachnida; order Uropygi; family Thelyphonidae; genus Typopeltis; species Typopeltis vanoorti. The sequence continues at coordinate 10,276,953 of NC_143570.1, forward strand.
AAATTAGTATGTTAAATCTTTTGTCTGTTACAATTTGAACTATTTTACACATTGCATGTAAGTAGTTGTGATCTAAGTATGCTAGTTTGAAATCTAGTCAAAATACATCTTTTTATAATTTTGAGTTTTAAACCTAGTACAAAGGCAACTTATTCTAAAATAAATAACCACTGTTATGGCATATGGTTATAATCTAGAACTGAAATTTCCCATTGTTCTTCCTTTACAAATTTAAGAAATTTTGTAATACATAAAATTAAATGCTTGTTTGCTACTGCTCATTGAATTATTTCAATTTTTACTGTTGTTAATATGAAACCTACACAGGGTATTCTACATCACAGCAGGTTACAGAGAATTGCATGCACAGAACTCTGCCTACAAATAAGAACAAACATAAAAGGAACAAAAACTTCTTAAATTTCTTTACTTTTTTTTTCCCTTCAAATATTAAAATTAGACAAGTTAAGAAGTAATGTTGTTCTGGGATCTCTGTGATGTCAAAATCTTAAGAGTTCTGATATAAAGACCACATAATTCTGAGCTGA